>NC_081553.1:66918899-67218899 GCF_963082655.1 Stomoxys calcitrans | reverse complement strand
CCTTCTTCCGATATCGGTCTATAACCTGATATAGCTCCCATGCAAACCGGTCTCTCGATCATCCTTGTTGGGTTCCTAGAGATTTAATTTTAGCTGCTTTGACAGAAGTTTGGTATGTAGAATAAAATGCCCTTCAACTAAATTTATTTTGTGTTAATTTTTAGCGGAATCCATGGTGGTGGGTTCCCAAGATTCGGCCCGGTCGAACTTAGTACGCTTATACTTGTTAGTATTTAAAGCGTACAACAATCCGATTACTGGTTTAGGTGTATGCCCATTGTGGCATGGGGCGGAGTAGTATCCGCATCTTCATTTCAAGCAATGTATAGAACAATCTTGTACTTCTTGAACCCCTAGAGGGGGCGATTCTTAACGATTCTGCTAAAATTTTGCATAGTACACATGTGACCATCAAATAAGTTTGTATGGGCAAATTTTCAACAGATTCCATGTTGTGGGCTACCAAGATTCGGCCCGGCCGAACTTGGTTCGTTTTTACTTGTTGATGTATATTCTTGATCGTCTTGGCAGTGTATATCGATTTTGTCATGTCCGTCCGTTTGTCCGTCCTTCTGTCGAAAGCACGCTAATTTTCGAAGGAATAAAGTGTAAGTCGGTTTGGTTTGTAAATGGTCCATATAAACCGGTCTCGGATCTTGAATTTTTGAGCCTCTAGAGGGCGCTTTGTTATAACTTCCACCAACTGTACTTAGAATGGTTCAAATCGCTATATAACCTGATATAATTGCCATGTAATCCCAAATGGTATCTTGACATCTTGGGCCTTCTTATCCGATTTGGGTGAAATTTTGTTAACGTCTTCTTTTATCACCGTCAACATAAGTGTCAAATATGGCCTGAATCGTTCTATAGCCTGATAAAGCCCCCATATAAACCCATCTCCCGATTTTACTCGAGCCCCTAATGAGCGAAATTCTTATCCAAATTGGTTAAAATATTACACAATGACTTCTTCTATGGTCTCAACATTCATTTGAGTTATGGTTCCAATTGGACCATAACTTGATATAGCTCCAATAGCATAGCTATTCTTATCCATTATCCTTTGTTTGCCTAAATTGAGATACCGGGCAAAGAACTCGACAAATGTGATCCACGGTAGAGAGCATATAAGACTTGGCCCGGCCGAACTTAGCACGCTTTTACTTGTTTGATCTTTTTTTATTTATTTCAATATTTTAACTAATTTTTTTTTTTTTAATTTGTTTAATTTTATTATGTTTTATTTCTTTTATTATTTTTTAATTTTACCATCGTTCATTCATTTACCCAAATTAAAAGTTTTAAATCGTTCACCCAATAACGTACTTCAAGAGACCAAACCACTCATTACGAGTACTACTGGTAACACACAACCTGAAATAGTGCAACAACCTTCTTCACACCTACTCCGATTTGAATTTTTGTACGAAATTTCACCTTTCATCTAAATTGTTTTTCACTTTTTATAAAAATAAGAAAGGGTAAAACTGGCCTAAACCTGTCGCCTGTCTCTACGCATGTGCATAGTCATGCGTTTATCTCATTTCCAGTTGGTTGCATTTAATTATCAAAGACACATGTGCCGATGTCGCTTTCGCATGTCTCGAAAATGAAATCAAAAACAAGTAAAAGTGTGCTATGTTCGGCCGGAACGAATCTTGAGTACGCACTATCTCAGATTCTGTGTCCTTGTTAACTCAACTTGTTTTTGAATTATTTTGATTGATGCTTCAATTGACTCAAGAAGTGATATCGTGATAACGATTTGAGAGGGCCTTATTTATGAACCTATTGAGGTAGGATTCGTTGTGATTATTGGAGAAAATAAGTCAAAAACCAAGGCTTCTTGCAGCTGTCAAATCCGGAATCCGGTTTATATGGGGGTAGTAGAGGCTTAGATAGTCAAATCCGGGGATATGTTCATTGGTGGGCTATATCAGTTTATAGGCCGATTCTGATCTCTTGGCATGTAAGTTGGAAATCATAACACAAGTCCTTGTGCCAAATGTCAGCCAAATCGTTTAAGTCTCTAGGGGCTGAAGAAGTCAAAACCGGGGATCCGTTTGTATCGTGGCTATATCCAATTCTGAGCCGATATGGCTCATTTGCAATCCCCGACGACCTACATCATTAAAATCGTCTTTGCAAAATTTCAAACTGATATCTTCATTCGTTCGAACGCTATGGTGATTTTGACAGACTAGATCGACTCATAATTTCAAGACGATCAGAAATATATACACTTTATAGGGTGTCAGGGTGTAGGAGGCTACCGTGGCGCAGAGTTTAACATATCCACCTATGACGCCGAGCGCATGAGTTCAAATCTCAGCGCTAACATCAGAAAAATTTTCACCGGTGGTTATCCCCTTTCTAATGCTGGCTATATTTGTAATGTAAACTGCCATGTTAAAACTTCCCTACCAAGTGGTGTCGCTATGCAGCACGCCGTTCGGACTCGGCATAAAAAGGAGGCCCATTGTTATTGAGCTTAAAACTTCAATCGGACTGCACTCATTGATATGCGAGAAGTATCTCTTGTTCCTTAATGGAAGGTTCATGGGAATTTTAGTATTTAGTTAGGGTGTCAGATCAGGTGTTACAAATGGAATGGCAGATTACGAGTTATATACCCCCATCCTATAGTGCTGGGCATGAAAAAATAAGAAAAAAAAGACAAATATAATACCCTTTATTTATCCTTTAAATGGAAAATTGGAGCTATTTGTAATTCTGAACTGAATTTTATGAACTTCGGAGTATGCCCGACAGCGCTATCGGGCAAAAGTGTAGAGTGCTGGACGGGATAGAACCGAGATTCCAGGCTCTTCTACGGCAGCTGGGAAGAGAATCAGATCTCCCGAAGAGCATAACACTGCTAAGACGCGGAAGAAGAAAATGAGCTCCCTGCTTTAAAGTACTCTGGGAAGACCAAGCCATCCCTCCCGCAATGGAGACTCCAGCCAGTGTACTGAGGAGGGAGATAAAGTCGGAACAAAAAAGTCGAAGCAAGCGCTCACGACCCCTGCATCTTCATGGAGGACTGTGACTTCCAAAAGGATGCCACAGCCATCACGGAAGCGGAAGATGGTTGCTGAGAAAGGTAAGAAGCCGCCCTCTCACGCAAGAGTGGCATGACAACACCACAAATATGAGACGACTTATGCAGTAATATATATGGGCAGTGCATCCGGTAGGATTCGAACAGACCATCTGGTAAACAAACGGTTTTTCCAACATGTGTTGAACTCTTAAGGGGGTCCACCCATACAAATTATGAGCTGCGAGTATAGAGGGGATATCTCAACGCTGCCCTTTGCGTCAACAGAATGTATTGATACCGTCAAAGTTCGTTGGAAATATCTACACTGCCTGTGGCGCAAAGCTCGTCCTTGTGAGTGAGAAGGACATCTCCCAGCTCTCAAAGGCGACGGTCTTCATCAATGGTGAGCGCGACAAATTCGCAATGAAAGTCATAAACGAGCAAAACCAAGATTTGGTCGTGGAGAAATGGGAAGTCTTCTAGAAGGAGGAGAATGAGGGAGGAACTCTCCTTGGAGTGGGCATTGATCAAGTCTCCATGACAAGTTTGGCAAGAAGGCATGTCGTACAATGGGACTACCGCCGCCTTTTTCAAAATTGGGAAGACTACGATAGGCAAATAGCCTCATATTGAGCCATCAGTCGGAGCAGTGGCAGGACACTCAATACCGCCTAAAGAACAGAGGGCCAACGGCGAGACAATAACCGATTATCTCAATATTGGGAAGACCAGGAGAAGCAAAAATCCTCATGCTTAAGCATCAGGCAGTGCAGGGACGGGAGATCCAACACAGTTTAACGAACTAGGACCCGACGATGGTTAGTTTGAGTCGGTTGCCCATAATAGGTGAGTTCACAAAAAGACCAGTTTGACCCAATTGTGGTACCTTAGAAAGGAAGGGAGAGAAAATAGATGTGAGACCTCGGACTAGATATTATACACGAATAAAAGAAAAACAGGAGGAATGGACAACCCGAGCAGAAGGTTAAGAACTTCCATCCCCACGTAAGCACCGATGTACCTACGCTGTTCCGTCAACAAATCTTAGGAGATCTACCAGAGGTACGTTCGCAAGTTCAGCCAGATCGCAGAAGAAACGACTCCCCAGAAAGGAGAGTCTACGTCCCAGGAGACCAGGAAATGAACACAGAAAGTGCTCGACAGTCTCCTCCTCATATTCATCGAGTTATTCATCATTGTGTTGTATTCCCATATCATTGTGCCGTATTCCGCGCCACCATGCGGCCTATGACACAGTGCCCGGTTATAAGTCCAGTTGAGGTACTCATCGACCTCGTATCGTACGGCAGCAACTCCCTCGCCCTACTCCGGTCGATGACAGGCCAGAGGGCCTTTGCAGTCCGACAACTATCCACCGACGCCGCTCTGGCCATTCCCTCTACTGTGTTCAGTAGCTCGATAAATGGCACGTAGGCAAGAGCGGTGACTGTAGCACGATAAATGGCATGTAGGCCAGATCGGTGGCTGGTCCGCCCGACGATGGAACCATCAAAGACTTTCACAAAATTCGGAAAACTAGGATCGATAAAGATCCTAATATTGAAACATCAGGCAGTGCAGTGACTGAAAACTCAATGCAGCCTAACGAACAGGAACTCGACGATGGAATCATCACCTGCTCTCAAGAAGTCCTTTTACTCAAGATTTGGAGGACGACGATAGGCAAAGATCCTTATATTGGAATATCAGGCAGTGCAAGGACGGAAGACTCAATACAGCCTAACAAACAGGGACCCGAGGATGGACCCGAGGATGGAACCATTACTGACTTTCTCAAGATTCGGAAGACTAGGATAGATAAAGATCATAATATTGAGACATCCAGCAGTGCAGTGACAGAAAACTAAATGCAGCCTAACAAACGGGGAGCAGACGATGAGACCATTGTCTTCTCCCAAGAAGTCTAATTACTCAAGATTAGGAAGACTAGTATAGGCATAGATCCTAATATTGGAATATCAGGCAGTACAGAGGTGGATGACCCAATACAGGGAAACGTACAGGAAACCGACGACACGACCACAGTAATGGCCGAATCTTGAGAATCCACCACCATGGATTCAACTAAAAATAAATAAATTTAGATAAAGGGCATAATTTTTTCTACATAAAAAACTACTGACACAAAACCCAACATGAATCAACTAAGCGGCGTGGCATGGAAACAATTAAGGATTTTGTAAGTAGCACGGAATTCCTAACTTAAATTTTCTTTTTCGAGGTAACTTTTTTTATACCCTCCACCATAGGATGGGGGTATACTAATTTCGTCATTCTGTTTGTAACACCTCGAAATATGCTTCTAAGACCCCATAAAGTATACAAATTCTTGATCGTCATGTCATTTTAAGTCAATCTAACCATGTCCGACCGTCCGTCCGTCTGTTTGTTGAAAGCACGCTAACTTTCGAAAGAGTAAGGCTAGCCGCTTGAAATTTTGCACTTTTTATTAGTGTGGGTCGGTTGGGATTGTAAATGGGCCATATCGGTCCATGTTTTGATAGAGTTACCATATAAAACGATCTTGAGTCATGACTTCTTGAGCCTCTAGAGGGCGCAATTCTTGTCCGATTTGACTGAAATTTTGCACGTGGTATAACTTCCAACAACCGCGCTAAGTATGGTTCAAATCGGTCCATGTTTTATATATAAACTGATCTAGGGTCTTGACTTCTTGAGCCAATAGAGCGCGCTGTTTTGTTATGACTTCCAATAACTGTGCTTAGTATGGTGCAAATCACTACATAACCTGATATAGATGCCATATAAACCGATCTGGGATCTTGACTTCTTGAGCCTCTAGAAGGCGCAATTCTCATCCGATTTGGCAGAAATTTTGTACAACGACTTCTCTCATGACCTTCAACATATGTGTTGTCAAATTGGTTTATAACCTGATATAGCTGCCATATAAACCGATCTTGGGTCTTGACTTCTTGAGCCTCCTGAGGGCGCAATTCTCTTCCGATTTGACTGAAATTTTGCACGTGGTATAACTTCCAACAACCGCGCTAAATATGGCTCAAATCGGCCCATGTTTTGATATAGCTGCCATATAAAACGATCTTGAGTCATGACTTCTTGAGCGTCTAGAGGGCGCAATTATTGTCCGATTTGACTGAAATTTTGCACGTAGTGTTTTGTTATGACTTCTAAAAACTGTGCTAAGTATGGTGCAAATCAGTACATAACCTGATATAGCTGCCATATAAACCATTCTGGAATCTTGACTTCTTGAGCCTCTAGAGGGCACAATTCTCATCCAATTTGGCAGAAATTTTGTACAACGGCTTCTCTCATGACATTCAACATACGTGTCTAATATGCTCTGAATCGATTAATAGCTTGATACAGCTTCCATATAAACTTATCTCCCGATTTTGCTTTTTGAGCCCCAACAAGGTGCAATTCTTATCCGAATGAACTGAAATATTACACCGATGACTTTGACAATGTTCAGCATTCATTTATGGTCCGAATCGGACTATAACTTGATATAGCTCCAATAGCATACCAGTTCTTTTTCAATATTCTTTGTTTGCCTAAGAGGGATACCACGCATAGAACTCGACAAATGCGATCCATGGTGGAGGTTATATAAAATTCGGCCTGGCCGAACTTAGCACGGTCTTACTTGTTTTTCTTATCTTTACTCATTCCTAAATTTTATATTAAGAAAGAAAATGTTTTAATGAAAAAAAGAAAATATACAAAAATCGCATTAGTTTAATATCAAGTACGAACTTAATTTTTGACAATACTGGGGAGAAATCTGAAATCTGAAACCTCACAACCTGTGTTGTCTTGGAAAATTATGAAGAAATTGTCATGATATACTTGAAAATAAATGGCCACCATGTATGGTGAAATGAAGGTGGGTGGCACCCAACTTTTGCATGGGTGCACTGTGACGTTAGGTCAAGCATCGTCGGTCACCATATACACTGATGACTTGTGGAGAATGACTTATTTCTATTACGACATGAATGTGCGACTTTGACAGCGAATAAAAAAAAACACAAAATTGCTCTTTCGGAATTTTTCGTCTCGAGTTTGTTTTTCTGTATTTTGTCTTTTTTTTTGCTTGTTGGAAAAACAAATATTTAACTATGTTTCCAATCAAACGAATCGTCAAAAAACTCTCACTCTCGTTTTTGGTGAACAAACAAATTTTTTGGCTATTTCACTTTTTCCGACTCTTGGCCAACTTGCTGAAAAGAAAGTGTCATAAAGATGTAAAATCTTGGCGAGAGACAAGCAAACAAACATCATGGGCAAACTTGGCCGATGAAGATTCCAGTGAAATAAGATTGGATTTTGTTTAGTTGTAAATACACAGCGAGCATATACGCACCCGTCATCTGTTGAACCGGCAATCGGTGGGATAGTCAGCCAACAAGTTCCACTTCAGCATATGGCTAAGATGTAGTGAAGTGGTGGCATCCAAACAAGTTTGTGGATAAAATACCATTCAAGGCTTTGATATGAGTCAAAAAAAAGCAAATGGTATGATGATGAGTTTGACCGAATGCCAGGGCAGATTCATTTTTAATTACAAAACTAATACAGAGTATTCGCATCGCGCATTAATTAACAATCAAATTCATTTGAATGACTCTGGATTGCATAATACACACACACACACATAAAAGTCAGGCGCACTTTTAAATCTGATGATTCAGTTGGGAAAGTATGCCATATACCATTCGATTAGCTAACACAGACCGGAAAATGAATAAAATCACACTCAGCTGATGGGATTAACCCGAATTCGGAGAAATTCATAATACTTTCTTCATAACGGTTAAATGGCAATAAATGCGTATGTGATTTAATATTTTGCAGTTTACCATCTTTAATTGTCAACGTTTTTTTTTATATAAACCATTGAGTTGCACAAAAGAGTCATCAGCGAGGTGTTGTGTTGTGAATATGCAGGTACCCATTTTGAATAGATGGTTCTCAATTGTGATCATAGAAGGACTTTTTGTTAATAGAAAATCTTATTTCTGTAAAGACAATGTTCAGTTGTAAATAGAAGGAAGTAGTCTTCTTAAACAAGTAAAAAGGCGTTAAGTTCGGCCGGGTCGAACTTTGGATACCCACCACCTCGGGTATATATGTAAACCACCTTTCGTCAAAATCCGGTGAAAAATGCATACCTTATGCCCCATAGCAGCTATATCGAAATATGTTCCGATTTGGAGCAAATACTAATAAGTACAAGTCAATGTGTATTTGTGTATAACAAAATATTGGTGTTTGTAGTAGTTATACCTAAAAATAAACCGATCTTAACCATATACGACAAGAATGTCGAAGAGCTTAACACAACTCATAGTTTCAAATTTCGGCGCCATCGGACAATAAATGCGCCTTTTATGTGCTCAAAACCTTAAATCAAGAGATCGATCTATATGGGAGCTATATTCATATCTGTACCGATTTGTGCCATATTGCAGGAGTACGTCAAGGGGATTAACTTAACTCACTCTCCCAAATTTCGGCGACATTGGACAATAAATGCGCCTTATATGGGCCCAAGGCCTTAAATCGAGATATCGGTCTATATGGCAGCTATATCCAAATCTGTAGCGATCTGTGCCATATTGCAGGAGTATGTCGAAGGGCTTAACTAAACTCACTGTCCCAAATTTCGGCGACATCGCACAATAAATGCACCTTTTATGGGCCCAAAGCCTTAAATAGAGAGATTGGTCTATATGGCAGATATATCCAAATCTGTAGCGATCTGGGCCGAATTGAAGAAAGATGTCGGGTGGCCTTACACAACTCACTGTCCCAGATTTCAGCAAAATCGCATAATAAATATGGCTTTTATGTGCCTAAGACCCTAAATCGGCGGATTGGTCTATATATATATATATATATATATATATATATATATAGCTATATCCAAATTTGGACTGATCTGGTCCAAATTGAAGAATAATATCGATAGGCCTAACGCATCTTACTATCTTAAATTTCGTCAAAATCAGATAACATTTTATATGCCTAAGACCCTAAATCGCGGATCGGTCTATATGGGGATTATATCAACATATAGTCCGATATAGCCCATCTTTGAACCTAACCTGCTGATGGGCAAAAAAAGAATCTGTGCAAAGTTTCAGCTCAATATCTCTATTTTTGAAGACTGTAGCATGATTTCAACAGACAGACGGCCGTTGTACAAAATTTCTGCCAAATCTGATAAGAATTGCGCCTTCTAGAGGCTCAAGAAGTCAAGATCCCAGATCGGTTTATATGGCAGCTATATCAGGTTATTGACCGATTTGCGCCATACTTAGCACAGTCATTGGAAGTCATAACAAAACACCATGTGCAAAATTTCAGCCAAATCCGATGAGAATTGCGCGCTCTATTGGCTCAAGAAGTCAAAATCCAAGATCGGTTTATATGACAGCTATACCAGATTATGAACCGATTTGAATCATACTTAATACAGTTGTTGGAAGTGATACCTAAACACCACTTGCAAAATTTTAGTTAAATCGGATGAGAATTGCGCCCTCTAGCGGCTCAAGAAATCATGAACCCAAATCGGTTTATATGGCAGCTATACCAGATTACGAACCGATTTGGACCATACTTCGTACAGTTGTTGGAAGTGATACCAAAACACCACGAGAATTGCGCCCTCTAGAGGCTCAAGAAGTCAAGATCCAAGTTCGTTATATATGGCAGCGATATCAGGTTATGGACCGATTTAAACCATACTTAGCACAGTTGTTGGAAGTGATACCAAAATACCATGCGCATATTCAACACGTATGTTGAAGGTCATGAGAGAAGCCATTGTACAAAATTTCTTCCAAATCTGATGAGAATTGCGCCCTCTAGAAGCTCAAGAAGTCAAGATCCCAGATCAGTTTATATGGCAGCTATATCAAAACATGGATCAATTTTGGCAATCCCAACCGACCTACACTAATAGAAAGTATTTGTGCAAAATTTCAAGCGCCTAGCTTTAGTCCTTCGAAAGTACGGACATGGCTAGATCGACTTAAAATGTCGCGACGATCAAGAATATATATACTTTATGGGGTCTCCGGCGCATATTTCGAGATGTTACAAACAGAATGACGAAATTAGTATACCCCCATCCTATGTAGGAGGGTATAAAAATGTCATCACCAATGCATGTTGTAGAATTCCAAATGTATATCCTTAATATACACACATACATGCATATATATGTATGTACATTCACTCTGCCCACACATTGTCCAATATGGATAGTTGGCCCTTAAAACAATTTTGCTAGTGTAAATACTCTTGCACTCTTTTCTAATAACACTTTTGATAACATTTGGTGCAGAAAGTCTCTCTTAGACTTAGATGCAATTCCAGGAATATGAACATTTTGGATTTTTATACACTTTCATTAGTGTAATTTTATTTTCAAATCTCTAACATTTCAGTGGAAATCCAATTTTCCATGATTTCTATTTCAAAGAATCCCTAAGCATCCCCTGTGGCCACATTCAAGCAATGAACCTGTAGACAGACAGATAGAGCGCAAAAAAGTGACTCCAGTCAGATTAAAGCATATAAATAAGTCATTGTTGTATTTGAAATATCAATGCTATACAATAATAATAATATTAGCTTAGAATTTCTGAAATTCTCTCTGGTTGCAAAAATTCCTCCTAATGTAATTCCATTATTTGCAATAAACATTCCAGAGAAACCAAAAAATCTCAATATATATGTCAAAGATTTGGTGATGTTGTTTGCCCGCCGTCTTCTTAAGGTCTGGCGGTTCGTTGAACTGTTATTGGGTTGGCAGACCAGAGTAGACCTAAAGCAAAAACTTAAAGAAGGTCGTAAAAACAGAAAGTATGAAGAATACTAATGCACATTGAAATCTATGAATACGATATGAAAATGCCAATGGTTATAAGGGCAATCAAAATATTATTCTCAAGCAAATGATATCGATCCCAAAATGAAGCAGAAATGTACGATTTTTGTCAAGCCGAATAGTTGAACAACCATCTTTGTGAATCTTTTGCAAATTTTATTTTAGAGAATATTTAATATTGAATTGTTTTGGAGAAAATTTTTTAATTTTTTTTTTTAAGAAAATTTTATAAAAAAATTTTGTTTTGAAAGAAACTTTGGTAGAATTTGTGTTGAGAGAAAATTTTGATACAATTTGGTTTTTACACAAAATGTCATTCAAAAATATTTCATTGAAATTTTGTGCTTAAAGAAAATTTCATGCAAATTTTGTCCTTAAAGAAAATTTCGTTCTAATTTTGTCTATAGAGAAAAATTCATGGATATATGGTCTTAAGAGAAAATTCAATGGATATTTGGTCTTAAGAGAAAATTTCATGGATATTTGGTCTTAAGAGAAAATTTCATGGATATTTGGTCTTAAGAGAAAATTCATCAAAACTTTGTCTTAAGAGAAAGTTACATGGGAATTTTGTTTTTAGAGAAAATTTCATAGGAATTTAGTATTAAGAGAAAATTTCATGAAAATTTTGTCTTAAGAAAATTTTTTTTTAGAAATTTTGTTCCCAGAGAAATCTTCATGAGGATATTTTTATGGAAATATGGTTGAAAAGTCTTCTAACTAAAGGCGAAACGCGTTCCACAGTGATTGATGTGTGTTACTTTCTTTGGCTTTCCTTTTCCATTTGCATCTCCGATCATTGAGCTCACCTCGAAAGAGCAACAAACAAAAATTTTAAAATTTAATGATCATCGCCCTAACAGGCAAAAAGACTAGAAAAATGAAAAATTCGGCAGAGCCCGACCAGCATTCGAACCTGGGCACTCGGAGCAACAGCGAGAGCCATTGCCGTTGTCTTAGAGTTCGAAGACATCAATACAACTTCCAACAGATGCACAAAATCATGTGTAGTACGGAAGAAGTGTAATTTGTCACAGAAAGAATGTCTGTCATTACACAAAAATACATGCATTGGAAAATTTACACCTAATAGACAGGGCTGTCGAGTGTGGTTAATGTGGTAATTGTATCATAGATGCGTTTTCGCTATTAATACGATTCAAATACAACATACCAACGCGCGGCCTTTAAAGCCGTCACACCTAATATGGTTGAAAAGTCTTCTAAACAAAGACGAAACGCGTCCCATAGTAGTTGGTGTGTGTTGGTATCTTTGGCTTTCCTTTTACATTTGCATCGCCGATCATTGAGCTCGTCTCGAAAGAGAAACAACCATAAATTGTAGAATTTAATGATCTCGCCCTTTTAGGCAAAAAACTTGAAAAATGAATTTTATTTTAAGAAAAAATTTCATGGACATTTTGTCTTTTTATTTTATTCTTTTCAAAGCAAATTTTCGTCTTTAGAGAAAATTTCGTGGAAATTTTGTCATAAGAGAACATTTCATGAAAATTATGTGTTAAGAAAAGATGTTATGGGCAGAAAAATTGATTAAAGTTTGATCTTGAGAGAAAAATTCATGGAAATGACGTGTTTATTGAAAATTCCATAGAAAGTTTGCCAATGGCCTCAAAATTGGATATCAAGTTTGTTTTCTAATCTCATTTAAACCGCTTATTTCTAAATTAAGCAAATATGTCCGGTATGGGGTATTGGCCCTAAAAACTATAAATATTTAGTTCCACTCTCTTTAAGACCCAAATTGTGTTGGTGAGCAAATACGTCCTATTTGGGGGTTGTTACGGTGGTGGGACGTCCCCTAGACAGTTGGTCCCGAATGTTGATGTCAAATTCATGGTCTACTCCCAAACACCCTTCATTTGAGCCTCATATTTCCATAGTCGGCAAAAATTACCGGCTTGGGTGTGTTTTGGGGAATGGGCGGCCACTCAATGAGTTGGCCTTGCAAATACAATATATATCGGATTCGTGTTCTATTCTAAAAACCTTCTTATTTGAGCCTCATATTGCAATAGTCAGCAAATATCTTCTATCTGGGTGGTGTTGTGAATAGACACTTTTCCCGAATATTGATATCAGATTCGTGCTTTACTCCCAAAGACCTTTCATTAGAGCCCCATAATGATATGGTTGTAAATTTGTCCTCTTTGGGGCATGTTTTTGGGGAGCGACGGCCCCCCAAACTCTTGGTCCCACATCTGGACCAAGAGTCCACTCAAATACCTTTTATTTAAGACCCATATTGCCATGGTCAGTAAATAAGTCCTGTTTGGAGGGTGTTTTGGGGAAGGGGTGGTCCCCCTAACACTTGGTCTGAAAATTGGATATCAGACACGTTTTCTTATCCTTAATACCTTTCACTTGAGTCCCATATTGCCATGGTCGGTAAATATGTCCGATTTAGGGATGTTTTGGGGAAGGGGTGGATCCCCAGAAACGTGGTCCCACATTTGGATATTAGATTCGTATGCTACTCGCGAATACCTTTTATTTGAGTCCTATATTGCCATGGTCGGTAAATATGTCCGATTTAGGGGTGTTTTAGGGGTGGCCCCCCTAACACTTGGTCTGACAATCGCATATCAGATACGTTTTCTTATTCCTAAATACCTTTCACTTGAGTCCCATATTGCCATGGTCGGTAAATATGTCCGATTTAGGGGTGTTTTGGGGGTTGGGGTGGTCCCCCAAACACTTGGTCCGACAATTGGATATCAGATACGTTTTCTGATCTTAAATACCTTTAATCTGAGTCCCATATTATCGTGATTGGTGTATACATATATTTGGAAGGTTTTGGGGTGGGGCGGACCCCCTAGGTACCCCATCCAAATTTTTGTTTGTAGGTTACTAAAAGAGAGCAGACAAAATCTTTGCTTAAATCTCATCACCCATCTCCGAGATCTGGCGTTACTGAAATTTATGGTAAGGGGGAGGATCCGCTCCCCCTTCAGATAACGAAATATGTAGTACCCTATTTTCACCAAGGTATCATTATGGACCATCTGTGAAAATTTCAAGAAAATCGGTTCAGCCGTTTCTGAGTCTATGAGGAACACACAAACAAACAAACAAATTTACAAACAAACACAAATTGATTTTTATACCCTCCACCATAGGATGCGGGTATACTAATTTTGTCATTATGTTTTTAACTACTCGAAATATTCGTCTAAGATCTCATATATTATATATGTTCTTGATCTTGATTTAAGTCGATTTAGCCATGCCCGTCCGTCCATCCGTCTGTCGAAAGCACGCTAACTTTCGAAGGAGTAAAGCTAGCCGCTTGAAATTTTGCACAAATACTTCCTATAAATGGGTTATATCGGTACACGTTTTGATATAGCTGTCATATAAACCGATCAGGGATCTTGACTTCTTGAGCCGTTAGAGGGCACAATTCTTATCCGATTTGGCTGAAAGTTAGCATGAGGTGTTTTATTCTGACTTCCAACAACTGTGCTGAGTTTGGTTTAAATCGGTCCATAACCTGATATAGCCGCCATATAAACCTATCTAGGGTCTTGATTTCTTGAGCTACTATAGGGCACAAATATTACCCGATTTTGGTGAAATTTTGCATGCGGTGTTTTTTTTTATGACTTTTAGCTGATGTGCTAAGTATGGTTCAATTAGGTCCATATCCTGGTATAGCTGCCATATAAACCGATCTGGGATCTTGAATTCTTGAGTTACTAGAGGCGCAATAATTATCCGATTTGGCTGAAATTTTGCATGACGTTTTTTGTCATGACTCTCAACATTTGTGCTAAGTATGGTTCAAATCGATCAATAGCCTGATATAGCTGCCATATAAACCGATCTGGGGTCTTGACTTCTTGAGCCACTAGAGGACGCAATTATTATCCGATTTGGCTGATATTTTGCACGACGTTTTTTGACTTTCATGACTTTCAACAACTACGCTAAGTATGGTTCAAATCAGTTCATAACGTGATATAGCTGCCATATAAACCTATATGGGATCTTGACTTCTTGAGCCTCTAGAGGGCGAACTTATTATCTGATTTAGCTGAAATTTTGCATGAAGTGTTTTGTTATGACTTTCAACAACTGTGCTTAGAATAGTTCAAATCGGTCCATAACCTGATATAGCTGCCATATATACCTATATGGGATCTTGACTTCTTGAGCCTCTAAGTTGCAAGTATTACCCGATTTGGGTGAAGTTTTGCATGAAGTTTTTTGTCATGACTTTCAACAACTGTGCTAAGTATGATTCAAATCGGTTCATAACCTTATATAGCTGCCATATAAACCGATCTGGGGTCTTGACTTTTTGAGGCACTAGAGGGCGCAATTATTATCCGATTTGGCTAAAATTTTGCACGACGTTTTTTGTCTGGGGTCTTGACTTTTTTAGGCACTAGAGGGCGCAATTATTATCCGATTTGGCTGAAATTTGGCATGACATTTTTTGTCATGACTTTCAACAACTATGCTTAGTATGGTTCAAATCGGTCCATATCCTGTTATAGCTGCCATATAAACCGATCTGGGGTCTTGACTTCTTGAGCCACTATAGGGCGCAATTATTATCTGATTTGGCTAAAATTTTGCATGACGTTTGCTGTCATTACTTTCAACAACAAAAAAACCGATCTGGGGTCTTGACTTCTTGAGCCACTAGAGGGCGCAATTATTATCCGATTTGGTTGGAATTTTGCATGACGTTTTTCGTCATGACTTTCAACAACTGTGCTAAGTATGGTTCAAATCGCTTCATAACCAGATATAGCTGCCATATAAAACGATCTAGGGTCTTGACTTCTTGAGCCACAAGAGGACCCAATTATTATCCGATTTGGCTGAAATTTTGCATGACGTTTTTTTATCATGACTTTCAACAATTGTGCTAAGTATGGTTCAAATCGATTCATAACCTGTTATAGCTCTCATATAAACCTATATGGGATCTCGACTTCTTGAGCCTCTAAAGAGTGCAAGTATTATCCGATTTGGCTGAAATTTTGTACAACTGCTTCTCTCATGATCATTAACATACGTGTTGAATATGGTCTGCATCGGTTTATAGCCTAATGTAGCTCCCCTATAAACCGATCTCCCTATTTTACTTCATCAGCCCCTAAAGGGCGCTATTCATACTAGATTTGGCTGAAATTTTACACAATGACTTTTACTATGGCCTCCAATATTCAATTCAATTATGGTCTGAAATGAACCATAGCTTGATATTGTTCCAATAACATGGCAATTCTTTTCGTTTATCCTTAGTTTGTTTAAAAAGAGATACCGTGGAAAGAGCTCGACAAATGCGATCAATGGTGTAGGGTATATAAGATTCGGCCCGGCTGAACTTAGCACGCTTTTAGTTTTTTTTTTAGAGAAAATTTCAAGGAAATTTTGTCTTAACAGAAAATTTCTTTAAAATTTCGTCTTTGGAGACTTTTTCATTGAAATTGCGACTTTGAGGAAAACTTTACCAAAATTTTATCTTTGGAGACATTTAACTGCCATTTGTCCTTTGAGAAATTTTAATTATTTAATTGACATTTTAGGGAAATTTTTTTTTGTCCTTGGAGAAAGTTTTATTTTATTTTATCTTATATTTAATGAAAATTGCATTAAACTTCCCTCTATTGAGAAAATTTTGTTAAAAATAATATCTATAAACAATATCTTGGAAATTTTGTCTTTAGAGAAATTTTTACATTCTTAATGGTTCACAGAATTTTGAAATGCTTGTATATTTCTCTGTGTATGTGAATTCGCGGTAATACTTATTGTTGCGTCAAAGGATATTGGTAGACAAATTTGGCAAGTGTTTGCCATAAAGTATGAGCAAAACCCCAAAATAGCATTAACTGTTTGACAACATTTAGGGTTATTTTGGGAGATGTCTAAAATATGTCTAAAAGCACTTTGAATATGTTGAAGAGCAAGACGTTTCTATTTCAAAAATATCATCAAAGGCGAGACAAAATGCCACAAAATTCACTAAAACACCCACTGCTGTGACCACATTAAGCCAGACATAGGTAATGAAATTACGAAACTTTGTTTTTATGTTTAGTACAACATATTTGAGAAAAATTATACAGGATTATGCTAAAGTTATGTTCATTGCAATTCCAAGGAAAATTTAAAAAAAACCCACTCACCACTTCATAAATTTCACTTTCATAAACTTACCTTTTACTTTTTTAAAGTTCCACAATAAAACATCTGCTCATAAAAAAATATCCACGGATGCTGGGTGCCCTTCTTAATTCAAGCAAGCCCCACCACAAAAGAGTTATGAACAGTTTTGTTGTCTTGGGCGATAAAGGCTTTGTTGATAACTTTAGTTTTTGTATGCATTTAACAAAAAAAGCAAAAAAAAAACGCGAGCAGCCACAAAATTTTGTAGGTAGTGATTTTTTTTTTTTTTTGGTTGTAAACTCTTTTTTGCACTTTGTGTTTGGTTATTTTGGATTTTTTTCCTTTTTTTTGTTTTCTTCTTTTCTGTTTTCTTTGGTCATAAACTTTTAAATACAATGACAACAGCAGAGACCAAGACAGATGATGCTGAAACTGATGCTGCTGAAATGTAAGCCACCAATGTTGTTGGTGAGTGGCGGACAAACTCTTATGGCAGCTCCTCTTAAAACCGGTAAGGATCACCACTGGTTATGGTTTACTTTTTTTTGTTGCAATTTAATTTCACTCCTTTCACTGGATTAACCCAAAAGTGTTGAAGTAGTTATATTTCGACCATTTTTGGTAAGAAGTAGTTTTTAAATATTTGTTTCCTTTTAAAGACGGAATTTTTAAAAAAATTAAATTAAATTAAATTAAGTTTTCTTTTAATTTTTTTTTACAGGTTTAATGTGATACGAACAGTCATCACCATGGATAGCACAAAAACTTCCCAAATTTCAAAGAAGACATAAGGTAAATCAAATTTCTCTAAAGACAAAATTTTCTCAAAAAAACCTATTAAATTTTTATACCCACCACCGAAGGATGGGGGTATATTCATTTTGTCATTCCGTTTGCAACACATCGAAATATCCATTTCCGACCCTATAAAGTATATATATTCTTGATCTGCGAAAAATCTAAGACGATCTAGCCATGTCCGCCCGTCTGTCGGTTGAAATCACGCTACAGTCTTTAAAAATAGAGATATTGAGCTGAAACTTTGCACAGATTCTTTTCTTGTCCAGGTTAAGTTCGAAGATGGGCTATATCGGACTATATATAGCCCCCATATAGACCGATCGGCCGATTTTGGGGTCTTAGGCCCATAAAAGCCATATTTATTATCCGATTTTGCTGATATTTGGAATAGTGAGTTTTATTATGCCCTTCGACATCCTTTGCCAATTTTGCCCAGATCGGTCCAGATTTTAATATAGCTGCCATATAGACCGATCCTCCGATTTAGGGTCTTAGGCCCATAAAAGCCACATTTATTATCCGATTTTGCTGAAATTTGGGACAGTGAGTTGTGTCAGGCCCTTCGACATCCTTCGTCGATTTAGCCCAGATCGGTCCAGATTTGGATATAGCTGCCATATAGCTGATGGTCTCGCCAGGATTCGAACTCAGGCGTTCTGCGTCATAGGCGGACACGCTACGGTGGCATCCGAAATCGCACTCCCAAGAATTTTGGGAACATTTTTAGTTTGACTTTTTGAGCTATAAACATGTAAAAGCGTGCTAAGTTCGGCCGGACCGAATCCTTTATACCCACCACCATGGGTCGTATTTGTCAAATTCTTTAAATGACTTTCTCCAATAGAAAGTCGTTTATCCATTTGGTCCGTTCTTTATTGAAAATTAAAGATTGCTACATTTCAACATAGGTTCCATGTATTAAGACTCGGTGGTGTAGGGTATTGTATTGTCGGCTCCGCCCGACTTTAGCATTTCCTTTCTGGTTTTTAACTAGATTTGTTCATCCAGTGTACACCAATCAAAATTACATTAGGATATCTCTGCACTAACTCATGCTGGGATTTCTCTTGGGTACACTTTTTATTTAAATGTTATCTAAAAATTTTGCATGCTACTTTCTCAAAAAAAAAAAATCCCATAAATTTTCTCTACAGAAAATATTTCCCTGACATTTTTTTTGATAACAAATTTTCTATGAAATTTTCTCTGAGAACAAAATTTCCATGAAATTTCCTATATGGAAAAGATTTCCATAAAATTTGTTCTAAAAACAAAATTTACATAAAATACAAAAAAAATTCATGAAATTTTCTTGAAAATTTGTCAAAGACAAAATTTCAGTAAAATTTTCTGAAAAAAACAAAATTTCCATGAATTTTTTTCTAAAGATAACATTTCCGTGAAATTTCCTCTTAACACAATTTGTCCATAAAGTCTTGCCTTCTCTAAAGACAAAATTTTGTCTAAATATAAAATTTCCATAAAATTTTCCCTAAAGACAATATTTTCCTGAAATTTTTTTTGATAACAGATTTCCATAAAATTTGTTCTAAAAACAAAATTTTTTTGATATCTTCTGGAAAGACAAAATTTCAATAAATTTTCCTCGAAAGATCAAATTTCCATAAATTTTTCTCGAAAGATAAAATTTCCATGAATTTTTCTCTTAACACAATATGTCCATAAACTTTTCTCTTAAGACAAAATATTTCATGAAATATTCCTTAGAGACAAAATTTCCATGAATTTTCTCTAAAGTCAAAATTTACATGCAATTTTCCGAGAAGTGTTCTATAAGTCTCATTTTCAGTGAAATTAGGCAACAAATTAGCTTTTTATGGGTTCAAGACCCTAAATCGGATGATCAATTCATACATTAGTTATATATAAAATTATAGTCCGATCTGTAACATATTCTAGATAGAAGACGGAAAGTCAAAATTACTCGCTGTTTAAAATTTCAGCGAAATCGGGTAACGAATGTGTCATTTATGGGATTACGACCCGAAATCGGTAGATTGGTTTATATAGCAGTCATATATTAGTAGGTCCCGATCAGGGCCATATTCATAAGGCAGGTGTCTGGAGTCTTAATAAAACTCATTGTTTCAAATTTCAGCGAAATCGGGTGATAAGGCTCCTTTTAAGGGCTGACAGCTATATCTAAATATTGGCCGATCTGGAGCATCTTCAGTTCATATGACGAAAGGCTTCAAGCAACTCGCTGCTTCAAATTTTATCGAAATCGGGTAATAAGTGCGGCATTTATGGGCTAAGGGCCCTAAATCAGCAGATCGGTCTAACTGCTAGTGCGAGACACACCTCCGTATAGACTCCCGTATAGACCCCCGTATAGACCCCAGTATAGACCCCCGTATAGACCAACGAACCTTGAATTGGTAGCGAATCGGCTGGCAGGGCAAAAGAGATTGCTTAGACAGACTACGAGCAGGCTCTATAATAGGTCAAACAAAACCAAGCTGCGTGAGGACTGGGACCTGTGCAGGGAGTCCTTAAACAAGTAGAAAAGCGTGGTGAAATCGTCCAAGAGGACCTCATGGGCCTGTTTTTGCAAGTCGATTGAGGAAATAAATGAGTCTTCCAGGTTCCGCAGATTGCTCTCCAAGTATTCGAAAACTCATGGAAACTTTCAGAGAGATGACTGTACCTGGAAGGAATCTAGCTCTGAGACGTTCAAGCTACTGGATGCTATATACCCTCTAGGGTGCTCTGGCGTGGCCGGTGACTTATTTAACGCCGATGGTATCCATGTCCCTCTGACACAATATAGTGCCGAGTCACTGTCCGTGTATCAGAACATGAAAACGGAGGTGGAGATAATCTAGGCGGTGAATTCTTTTGAACCCAACAAGTCAACGGGACCGTATGGCGTACTGCCTGCTATGGAGGCCGATTGTCATTCGAATCCTTGAGATGATTTTTATAAGCAGCATTTTGCTGGGCTATGTAACGACTGGATGGCGGGAGGTTAGGAGGGTGGTTTTTATCCTGGAACCTGGAAAACCAAGCAATTCTCTCGCCAAGGTATACAGGCTAATAAGCCTTTCGATAGAGAGAACCGAAGCGCAGAGATTAGCATGTTCACCTATGACGCTGAACGCCTGAATTCGAATATTAGAGAGTACATCAGAAACAAATTTTCAAAGGTTGGAATTTCCTCCTCATGTTGACGACATTTGAGAGGCATTTTTCCATGTTTGAACTTCTACCCATCGAGGTGTCCCACTGCGTCACGCCGTTCGCACTCGGCTATAAAAAGGAGGCCCCTTATCAGAGCTTCAACTTGAATCGGACAGCACTCATTGATATGTGAGAAGTTTGCCCATTGTTCCTTAAGGGAATGTTAAAGGGTAAATTTGCATTTGTATCCTTCATTTTGAAGACTTTGGCATATGTATTAGAGACCGTCTCGACCCTTCAGTGGTATGCGGCCATGAGCAAGCGCACACTGAGGGTTAGTCGGTTGATAGCGCCCTCCATGATGTATTTTGTTACATCGAGAGGAATTTGGGTGTGAGCGACTACACTTTGGTGGCCTTCTTGGACATAGAAGGGGCTTTAATAAAGTGAAAATGGTGTCAATACAAGGCGCTCTGGTAGACATGGAGGGCCCCCTCTTTCGATGAATTGGGATGATAGAATGCTGAAACTCCTGATATTAATTGCCCTTATGGCCTGTTTACTGTCCGTAAAGATTTTCATATTGGACGTGCTCGCGTTAACGCACATTCCGTGATCACTCGGATCTCCGCCTACAGGGAAGTATTATGGTCAGGCAGTATAAAACAGTCCCTGGCTTATCAATGTAGACCCTCAGGCCAACTCTATCCTCTAGCTTTGACGGATGGATCAAGGAGGACAGAGGACAGGCGGAGATCCGGGCGATCACGGAATGAGTGAGGTGGTGTGGTGTTAACGCGAGGATGTCGAGTATGAACCTCTTTACGGACAGTAAACAGGCCATAAGGGCAATTAATATCAGGGCTTTCAGCATCGTATCAACCCAATATATCGAAAGAGGGAGAGCTCAACCAGGACGGTGACGTCACGAGCGGTATTGGAGTGTGAGAATAAAGCCTTCTCTGACGATCCGCATCATTTTGGGGCCGTGCCATAGCGGAGTGGGCAGACGAATTGGCAGTGAAGGCCAGAGGAGGCCCATCAATAAACATGGTTAACACGAGGCCTTTCGGGTCAACGCAGTCCGAGTTAAGGGCGACGAATGCGCATGTAACCCTGTGGAACAGCGAAATGGTCGGTGGGACGGCGAAAATCCTATGGGGAGATCCAGATCGTGAGAGAGACGAGGCTATTACCGAAAAGAAGTAAGAAGGTCAATATAGCTTTCACTTATGTAAAATTGGTGCGGAAAGTGATAGCAAATGTAGGGCAGGAGACGTTGTAGCATTTTCTATGTCATTGCCCAGTTTTCGCGGCTAACAGATGCCGGCTCTTAGGTGGGGACACAATATCAGACATGATCCAACTTAGGGGCGTTGAATGGTAGTAGCATGGAATTTCTAACTTAGATTTTCTCGATCGAGGTTACTTTTTTAGTATTTAGGATGTATAACAAGCCGATTATTGCTTAGGTGTATGTCCATACTGGCATGGGGCGGATTAATATCCGCATCCTCTTTTCATACTAACCGAACGCATGTCTTGCAGAAGGCTCGATAAACAAGTTTGTGACCCGAGGATCTCCTCAAGGAGGAGTTTTATCTTCTCTATTATGGTTTTGGCCATCAATGGGATTCTGAGGCCTTTACAGGGGAAGAGAGTGAGTGGGCCTTCGCGGACGACATTGTCATCTTGTCATCAGCCATCCACGGCTGTTTCCTCTCTATTACTGCGGGCCACGTTCAGGAAGCTTTGAGGAAGCTGTCCGAATGGGCGAAGGCCATTGGGATTTGCATAAATCCCAGAAAGACTGAAATGCTTCTTTTCGCCAGGAGGAGGAAGCTGGGTGTTTTTAAGGGCCCTGTTCTGGGTGGAGCTACCGCTCTCTTCGGAAGCCAAGTAGTTGGGCGTGATTTCTGACCAGAAACTAAGTTGGGGAAGAAACCGTGAACAAAGGGTCAAAAGGGGACCAAATGCGCTCTACTGCTATCGCAACTCGATAGGGTGTATTTAGGGGCCGAAACCGGGGACGGTGCACTGGATGTTTACTGCGACCGTTCGGCCAACTCTCATCTATGGTTGTCTGGTGTCGGCACAGAACTCTGGACAATCGTAGCCTTCTCAAGATGATCGAGAAGGTATAGGGTACCGCGGCAGTGCTAGTCTCTGGGGCAAGAATAAGTTGCCCGAGAGATGCGCTGAATGCCAATCTCGATCTTATGTCTTTGCACATACATGTTGGGTGTGTGGCAATAAATATCGCCATGAGACTGAGGGTGTAGGTACATGGCGTTCTTTGAACTTGGCCCATTCTTTTGCTCTGCGGGGGGATGGTGTTGGCACAT
Source organism: Stomoxys calcitrans (assembly GCF_963082655.1). Lineage (NCBI taxonomy): Eukaryota > Metazoa > Arthropoda > Insecta > Diptera > Muscidae > Stomoxys > Stomoxys calcitrans. Next base: position 67,195,507 of record NC_081553.1, on the reverse strand, counting down.
GGCACCATGTTGTATGCGGCGCGACTGATTATATTCCAGAGGAATCCTTCCTTGTTGTTGGGTTGAAAGTCGTTTTCTTGATCTTATGCCTTTATGTTGGGTGTGTGGTAATAAAGGTCGCCATAGGGCTGAGGGAGTCAGGTACATGGCGCTCTTTTAACTTGGCCCATTCGTTTGCTCTGCGGGGGGATGGTGTTGCCGCTTGGCACCATGTAGTATGCGGCGCGACTGATTATATATCAGAGGAGTCCTTCCTTGTTGTTGGGCTGAAATTCGTTTTCCCGAAAAGGTATATCTGATTTGGAAATACCCCACCCTTCCTGGGACCCTCTGTATACACGGATGAGTCTAATTTGAGTGGGGGCACCGGAGAAGGAGTTTTCTTTGAATTCCTTGGAATCAGGGATTCTAATGACTTCTGGATGGGTGTAGCGTGTTTCGTGTGTTGGTGCAAGAGTGGCGGCCCGATCAGACTGTCACTATATACGTGGACAGTCAGGCGGCGCTGAAAGCTCTGACGTCGTGACGCGTCAGAGCAAAACTGGTTAGATAATGCAAAGAGCTTTTTCGAACCATGGGAGAGGCTATCAAGCTTTGCTGGGCCATCAAGGTGTGGTGGGGAACGAAGCGGCTGACTAACTGGCCAGGAATAGACCGCTGACTGCCGCAGATCTTGCTATGGAATCAATGAGACCTCCACTTTGCACTCTTTTTGGTAGGGTGGGCGGGTTTCATGCGTCCTGAAGGCGCTAGAGACAATGTTAGTGCAGCAGAGGCGGCCCGATCAGACAATCAATATAAACGTGGACAGTCAGGCGGCGCTAAAAGCTCTGGCGTCTTCACGCGTGAGGACAAAACTGGTTAGATGATGCAAAGAGCTTCTTCGAACCTTGGGAGAGGCTATCAGGCTCTGCTGGGCCATCAAGGTGTGGTGGAGAACGAAGTGGCTGACGAGCTGGCCAGGAATAGACCGCTGATTGCCGCAGATCTTGCTATGGAATTAATGAGACCTCCACTTTGCACTCTCTTTGGTAGGGTGGGCGGGTTTTATGCTGAGGTCTTCGCGATCCTGAAGACACTAGAGACAATGTTAGTGCAGCAGAGGCGGCCCGATCAGACAATCAATATAAACGTGGACAGTCAGGCGGCGCTAAAAGCTCTGGCGTCTTCACGCGTGAGGACAAAACTGGTTAGATGATGCAAAGAGCTTCTTCGAACCATGGGAGAGGCTATCAGGCTCTGCTGGGCCATCGAGGTGTGGTGGGGAACGACGCGGCTGACGGGCTGGCCATGAATAGACCGCTGATTGCCGCAGATCTTGCTATGGAATCAATGAGACCTTCACTTTGCACTCTTTTTGGTAGGGTGGGTGGGTTTCATGCGAAGGTCTTCGCGATCCTGTAGGCACTAGAGACGATGTTGGTGCAGCAGAGGCGGCCCGATCAAACAATAACTATATACGTGGACAGTCAGGTGGCGCTGTCAGCTCTGGCGTCGTGACGTGTGAGAGAAAAATTGGTTAGAAGATGCAAAGAGCTTCTTCGAACCATGGGAGAGGCTGTCAGGCTCTGCTGGGCCATCAAGGTGTGGAGGGGAACGAAGCCGCCGACTAGCTGACCAGGAATATACAGATCTTGCTATGAAATCAATGAGACCTCCACTTTGCGCTCTTTTTGGTAGGGTGGGCGGGTTTCAGGCGGAGGTCTTCGCGATCCTGTAGGCACTAGAGACAATGTTAGTACAGCAGAAGGGGCCCGATCAGACAATCACTATATACGTGGACAGTCAGGCGGCGCTAAAGGCCCTGGCGTGGTGACGCGTCAGAGCAAAACTGGTTAGATGATGCAAAGAGCTTCTTCGAACCATGGGAAAGGCTGTCAGGCTCGGCTGGGCCATCAAGAAGTGGTGGGGAATGAAGCGGCTGACGAGCTGGCCAGGAATAGACCACTGATTGCCGCAGATCTTGCTATGGAATCAATGAGACCTCCACTTTGCACTTTTTTTGGTAGGGTGGGCGCTTTCTACGCTGACTGCGCGAATACGGCGTGGTATGGTGCTGTAGGTTGTAGCTCTGTGGTCGCTTATCCTGGGGCTGAGAAAGCATGACTTAGGACTGCTTATAGAGACTGTTTATTGCAAACTTGAGTCTTTGACGTCGCGCTGGCTGCAGGGAGAGGCAGACTTCTGTTGGATGTGCGATCGGTTCTCAAAGAAATGGCAATTTTAGTTCTTTGACTTCGCGTTTGGTGCAGGGAGAGGCAGATGTGCGATGAGAACCTTAAAGTGGAATAATGTCTGATTTTGTCGAGAGAGCAGAATCAGATTTTGTACTAATTGGGAGGCCACCGCAGCGCAGAGGTAAGCATGTACGCCTTTGACGCTGAACGCCTGGGTTCGAATCCTGGCGAGACCATCAGAAAAAAAATTGCCAACGGTGGTTTTCCCCTCCTTATGCTGGCAACATTTGTGAGGTACTATGCCATGTAAAACTTCTCTCCAAAGAGCTGTCGCACTGCGGCACGCCTTTCGGATTCGGCTATAAAAAGGAGGCCCCTTATCATTGAGCTTAAAACTTGAATCGGACTTCACTCAATGATATGTGAGAAGTTTGCCCTATTCCTTAGTGGAATGTTCATGTTGCCCATGATTTGCACTTTTATTTCGATAAGTGAAACACACATAGACTCTCCAACACCAACACCAAATATAGTGTCGAGGCCTACGGATTCCCTGATTTGTCCCAAAATTCTTACTCATTCATCTATCCAATTTTTCAAAATAATCCATGTGTGAAATTGCAGCAGTATGCATGTCGGTGATTATCCAAGTTTAGGCTGTGTTGAGTTCTATTTTTAGCAAGGTCAGATAAAACATTTTTGGGTTTTCTTAATTTTTTCCAACTTTAGGGAAATCCATATTTGATAGAAAAAAATATTTTTGTTTTTTATTATTTTCTTAAATTTTTTTTAATATCTTGTCACAAAAAGGTCATTGATCACTGCTCAGACACATTGTTGTTTTTTTTTTATATTGCTTCATTAAACCACAGATACCAAAATGTAATCGAAACCATAACTATTTCACTCACGTATTCATTTATTTATCTTTTTATAATTTTTTTTTCTTAATTTCGCTCTTTATTTACCACCATCCAACAAATGGGATAACTTTCCCAAGATGATCTGTGGTATTAATCGCTTGGTGGAAATGGCCAAGTCGAAGCACTACCAGAGTAAATCGATTAGTTGCGTTTGAGAGGCACACGAAACTGAAATAAATATTTTCTTTCAACTACAATCAATGCGCATGCGCGGCAGCAATTTACACGATATGCGTTTGCTTTGGCCAAAATTTCGCCAAATTCACGGATTCTATTGAAGCGCCGAGCTTTAACCAGTTTCTACGTCGACTCGTAGGAGAAAACCACGCACTTCCAGTTTGAACGCTAAAAACAATCTTCCGCTTACCACAACCGTCTGTAGTAAATGGTGTTTCTTAACTAATTCAAGCTGCCGTGGAGAAAGCCAAGATTTAAGCCAAGCAAACAACAACCATCATCATTGGAAGACATAAGGCTCATGATTCGAGAGTCAGCAATGTGGCGTAACATTCAAACGTAAGTCATGCTTACGTTTAGCTTTACGTTAGTTAAGAGCATTTCAGCAAATGTAAGAGAGTTTTGATGATGGATTCTCTTCAACATTCTTTCTCGAAACAAGTTTTTGTTTGTTTACCCAATTTATTATTTTTTTTTTAATTTTGGTAAAACGCTAGTTTGCATGCATCCAATGTTTTGAGTTTTTCTTTTTTTTTAATAACCGACCCTGGTTGTGGCCTCCATTAACTGCATTTTGCAGCACTTGTCGTTACCATGACTTTGGTGCGCTCCGCACTTTTGGTTTCCGGCACTGTGTGCCCGCCGGTAAGGTAGTTTCCATGCAACTTTTTTTGTTTTTTTTTTTGGTTACTTGTGTGTCTCACATTTTGTTTTTCTTTCGACTTAATTTCAAGTTTGTTTTGTTTAGTGTTGTGTTTCGCTGAGCTCATTAGGCAGGTCTTTAGAAAATTTTGTTACGTATTTTCTTATAATTAATTAATTTATGAAATAATGAAAACAATTGGAGGGAGGGGAGGGGAGGAAGTGTCAATGTTTAGTCATTGTTCAGTAGGGGAATGATTAAAAAAATTTTATATTAATTAGACAAATTATCAGAAAAAAAAAATGTTATGAAATAAAAAAATTCAGGTAAGGCGACACAGTGGGCAGGTAAGGCGACACAGTTTGGTGAAAACAAGTAAAAAGGCATTAAGTTTGGCCGGACCGAACTTTGAATACCCACCACCTAAGGTATAAATGTCAATTCTCTTTTGTCACAATCCAGTGAAAATTGGATAATTTATGACCCAAATTTGGCACGGACATTGAGTGGTCCAGTGTTGAATTTTGTGTTTCAAATTTCAACAAAATCGTGTAATATATAAAACTTTTATGAACTTCAGACCCTTAAACGGCATTTCGGTCTATATGAAAGCTATAATCCGATCTTTACCATATTTGGGTCAGATGGCGGCGGGTCAAAATTCAGCGAAATCGAATAAAAGACAAGTAAAGAGGTGTTAAGTTCGGCCGGGTCGAACTTTGTATACCCACCACCTCAGGTATATATGTAAACCAACTTTCATCAAAGTCCGGTGAAAATTGCATACCTTATGTCCCATAGCAGTTATATCCAAATATATTCCAATTTGGACCGAATACTAATAAGTACAAGTCATTGTTCAATTGTGTATAACCAAATATTGGTCTTTTTACCATATACGAGACGGATGACGAAAAGCGTAACATAAGTCACTGTATCAAATTTCAGTGAAATCGGATTATCAATGCGCCTTTTATGGGGCCAAGACTTTAAATCGAGATATCGGTCTATATGGCATCTATATCCAAATCTCGACCGATTTTGGCCAAGTTGCAGAAAAATGTCGAAAAGACTAAAACAACGCACTGTCCCAAATTTCGGCGAAATCGGACAATAAATGCGCCTTTTGTGGGCCCAAAACCTTAAATCGAGAAATCGGTCTATATGACAGCTATATTGGAATCTGGACCGATCTGGGCCAAATTGAAGAAGGATGTCGAAGGACCTAACATAACTGTCTCAAATTTCAGCGATATCGGACGAAAAATGCGCCTTTTATGTCCCCAAAACCTAAGACCTAGAGATCGGTCTATATAGCAGCTATATCCAAATCTGCACCGATCTGTGCCATATTGCAGAAATATGTCAAGGGGCTCAAGTTAACTTACTGTCCCGAATTTCGGTGACATCAGACAATAAATGCGCCTTCTATGGGCTCCAAATCTTAAATCGAGAGATCGGTCTATATGGCAGCTATCCAAATATATCCAAATCTGAAGCGATCAGGGACAAATTAAAGAATTGTGTCGAAGGGCCTAACACAACTTACTGTCCCAAATTTCAGCAAAATCGGATAATAAATGTGGCTTTTATGTGCCTTAGACCCTAAATCGGAGGATCGCTCTATATGGCAGCTATATCCAAATTTGTACCGATCTGAGCCAAATTGAAGAAGGATGTCGAAGGGCCTAACACAACTCACTGTCCCTAATTTCAACAAAATCAGATAATAAATGTGGATTTTATGGGCCTAAGACCCCAAATCGACCAATCTATATAGGGCTATATCAAAATATAGTCCGATATAGCCCAATTTCGATCTTAACCTGCTTATGGACAAAGAAGAATCTGTGCAAAGTTTCAGCTCCATATCTCTATTTTTGAAGACTGTAGCGTGATTTCAACAGACGGACGGACATGTCTAGATCGTCTTAGATTTTTGCGCTGATCTAGAATATATATACTTTATAGGGTCGGAAATCGATATTTCGATGTGTTGCAAACGAAATGACAAAATGAATATACCCCCCATCTTTCGGTGGTGGGTATAATAAAGCTTTTATGTGCTTCATACTCTTTATCAGGAGATCGGTCTGCATGGCAGCTATATCTAAATAAAGTCCGATCCGAACCACATTTGGGACGGATGTCGGGAGACCTAAAACTAACCACTGTTTAAAATTTCAGCAAAATCCGATAAAAAATAAAGCTTTTATATGCTTCAGACCCTTTATCAGCAGATTCGTATATATGGCATCTATATCTAAATATAGTCCAACCTCAACCATATTAAGCTCGGATATCATGTGGCCCAAATCTACTCACTGCTTCAAATTTCAGCAAAATCGGGTAATAGATAAAGTTTTTATGGACTTCAGACCCTCTATAGGCAGATCGGTCTATATGGCAGCTATATATAAATATACCACTATGGACATACACCTAAGCCAGTAATCGGCTTGTTCTAAATATTAGGCACTCAATATTTATGCATGAGCTGGTGCCGCCCAGCCTCTCACTGAGACTCTCCGCTCGATACCGCTTATTGTCAGCGGTTGCCATTGCAGCTACTTCGTATGGAGTATTCCACTATCCACAACAATGAGCTCCACACACACAGATCGGACCTCAAAGTTCCAGCCTGTGTGGTGCTCACAGCTATCCCGTGCCGGTCTATGGTGTTGTGGTCTGGTGGACGGCGCTTCAAAAGTCCACATATTGTTCAATACTCAGCCGGATGCCTAGTTTGTGCATCACAACTGCACTGAGGGCGGCACCATCTGATTTACTAATTTTAGTGCAACACCTAATGCCTCTGGACATTGTGCCTGGACATTTGAAATTTGTAATAGTGAGTTGTTTCAAACCTCTCGACATCTCATACAGAAATGATCCAGATGAGACTACGTAGATATAGCTGCCATATAGACCTATGTTGCAATTTAGGATCTTAATCCCACAAAAAGGGAATTTTTTTGCCTGATTAGGCTGAAACTGTAACTTTAATAAGAGTTCTAGGGACCTGAATATAACATGATCCAGACAAGCCCCTACATAGATATAACTATGGATATGGGAGTGGAGTTATAATAAACAAATAAAAGCCAGCTAAGTTCGGCCGGGCCGAATCTTATATACCATCCACCATGGATCGCATTTGTCGAGTTCTTTTCCAGGCATCTCTTCTTAGGTAAAAAAGGACATAAGAAAAGATTTGCTCTGCTATTAGAGCGATATCAAGATATGGTCCAGTTTGGACCACAATTAAATTATATGTTGGAGACCTGTGTAAAATTTCAGCCAATTCGAATAAGAATTGCACCCTTTTGGGGGCTCAGGAAGTAAATAAAGAGATCAATTTATATGGGAGCTGTATCGGGCTATAGACCGATTCAGATCATAATAAACGCGTATGTTGATGGTCATGAGAGGATCCGTCGTACAAAATTTCAGGCAAATCGGATAATAATTGTGACCTCTAGAGGCTCAAGAAGTCAAGATCCCAAATCGGTTTACATGGTAGCTATATCAAGTTATGAACCGATTTGAACCTTATTTGACACAGTTGTTGAAAGTAAGAATAAAATACGTCTTGCAAAATTTCAGCCCAATCGGATAGGAATTGCGCTCTCTAGAGGCTCAAGAAGTCAAGTCCCCATATCTGTTCATATGACAGCTATATCAAGTTATGAACCGATTTGAACCTTATTTGACACAGTTGTTGAAAGTAAGAATAAAATACGGCATGCTAAATTTCATCCAAATCGGATAAGTATTGCGCTCTCTAGAGGCTCAAGAAGTCAAGACCCAAGATCGGTTTATATGGCAGCTATATCAGGTTATAAACCGATTTGAACCATACTTGCCACAGTTGTTGGATATTATGACAAAACACGTCGTGCAAAATTTCATTCCAATCCGATAAGACATGCGCACTCTAGAGGCTCAAGAAGTCAAGACCCAAGATCGGTTTACATGGCAGCTATATCAGGTTATGGACCGATTTGAACCATACTTGCCACAGTTGTTGGATATCATAACAAAACACTTCGTGCAAAATTTCATTCAAATCGGATAAGAACTGCGCACTCTAGAGGCTCAAGAAGTCAAGACCCAAGATCGGTTTACATGGCAGCTATATCAGGTTATGGACCGATTTGAACCATACTTGCCACAGTTGTTGGATATCATAACAAAACACTTCGTGCAAAATTTCATTCAAATCGGATAAGAACTGCACACTCTAGAGGCTCAAGAAGTCAAGACCCAAGATCGGTTTACATGGCAGCTATATCAGGTTATGGACCGATTTGAACCATACTTGCCACAGCTGTTGGATATTATGACAAAACACGACGTGCAAAATTTCATTCCAATCGGATAAGAGTTGCGTACTCTAGAGGCTCAAAAATCAAGACCCAAGATCGGTTTATATGGGAGCTATGTCAAAACATGGACTGATATAGCCCATTTACAATACCAACCGACCTACACTAATAAGAATTATTTGTGCAAAATTTTAAGCGGCTAGCTTTACTTCTTCGGAAGTTAGCGTGCTTTCGACAGACAGACGGACGGACGGACATGGCTAGATCGACATGAAATGTCGCTACGATCAAGAATATATATACTTTATGGGGTCTCAGACGAATATTTCGAGTAGTTACAAACAGAATGACGAAATTAGTATACCCCCATCCATGTGGTAGGTATCCAAAGTTCGAACTTAACACGTTTTTTCTTGTTTGCATTCGTTTTATGCCAATGAAAACCACAACCTAAAATTTTTCTAATACAGCTCTATTTTTGGATAACTTTTCTAACTATTCATCGTTAAAGGGTTAGTAGCCAAAAGCCATTTCACAGATGTAAATGGTAATAGTAGACTTCTTCTACTGTCCAGAAAATTGGGTTAGAAGTTTATTTTCCTGCCCAACAAAGCCCGCCAATGATTCATAAGTTAATATCCAATTTAAATCAATGTGGCGACTTTACTCTGTTTACCGACAGGAGGCTTAGTTTCTCCTTATTTTTTTTTTTTTAATATCTGTCTTTTAGTCCTGACGATGGCCTTGTTTGCTATTACCAGCCCATATTTAAGTGACATTTTCTAACGCATGAACGCATGTTCATAAATAAAAACTTTCCACTTGCTCCTATTCAATGTTAAACTTTTACCTTATCCAATTTGAAAATGAATGTTATCCACTTTGTCCCTCCCGCATAGGTGTTATTAGATTTGGAAAATCTAAAACGGCCAACTTTTTGCAATCTACCAGTTTGCAAGTGACATGGACCCACAAATTAGATTTGGCCCATTGGTAATGGCTACTCGATTGAATTATGAACCATGCTCCACATCCGTTAAATATTTTCAAAAGTTTTCAACGTTGGCAATGAATGAATAAAAACCCAAATTACAAAGAAAAATCCAAAAGAAGAAGAGTTTAAATGGCTTTTTCTGGGTTATTGGAGCGTTTGATCACAATCAACAATTTGTCACCCACTGCCTCGATGGTCACCTCCTCCTTGCCTGTGTTCTATCAAAGGCAATAAAATATTTATTATTTATATATAATGGAATCAGACCACAACTCGTTGTTGTTTTTTTGCGCATAATAACTATTATTTAGTAATAATGGCAACTGTTGGACATTTTTGTGGTCACTGACAATCAGTAGCCTTTGTTTGACCACTTCAACCAAATTTCAGCAGAAAAAATGGTGTACCCCACCCCATAACACACACTAACTACTTGGGCCAAAAACATACATGGACAAGGGTTTCTTGTTGCCGGAATCTAGGCGGTGTATGGTGCATGAAAGCTCTTTTATTTGTTTTATGAAAAGCGACTACATCATGGTTGTCTGTCTGTCTGTCCATGCTACTCAATCATCAAATAAACAGATAGTCATTCGTAAACCTCCATAATGGCGAAATCGATATCGGTCATTTGATGAACGAGGTCTTTCAAATGAGTCAGTTAGACAATATTTCGTCACTTTCTCCGAAAGCAAACGTAAAACATGTATTGTTCAAAAAAAAAAAAAAAACTCATTTAGAGGTTCGACGGCCTATCTTGCAAAAAGAAACTCATTGATAATGATAATCGACTTCAGTGGCTAATTAGACACAAAGGCGCTATGTGTGATTAGAAGAGATTAGAAGAAGACCTTAAACACGGTTTTAATGGCTGTTTAATGGGCAGCAGATTAATTGAGTTCTTTGATTTGCTTTAATGAATTGGAAAAATATGTTTTTTTTTGTTCACCAATTATATTTGAACATTGCAATGAAAAATAGAGTGACTTTGAGGATGGGAAAACCCAGTAACAGCTCTGAGTGGTTTTAACTTGGCAAAATGCGGGTCATTTGTATTCTTTTCTCATTTTACCCACCACCAAAGGATGAGGGTATATTCATTTTGTCAATCCGTTTGCAACACATCGAAATATCCGTTTCCGACCCTAGGTTAGGTAAGGTTTATGTGGCAGTCTGACATTACAGGAACATACCACAGGAACAGAAGAAGGAAGATACCTTCTAGCTCCTACCGTCGAACCATCCAGATTGCTTTAAAAAGCCCAGTAACTTGCGAATGTTCACATCCGCTAAATCAGACTAGTTCTCAAAGAAAGGAGAACCTAAAGTGGAACTCCTTCTAACTGCTAGTGCGGGACACACACACAGAAGGTGTTCTATAGTTTCTTCTTCCTCGATGTCCCTACAGCTGCCTGGCTGTCTGAGAAGATATTTATGGCAATCCACCACTTTCTTTAGATCTTTAGAGAACACCCCAAAGCCCACCTGGTCGTTTTGTTTGGAACCATTCGTATAGAAGTCTATGTAGCTTTCGTTACCAGGGATGTCGTCGTTCGGCTCAGGTAGGGTGTAATCCACACTGGCTGGAACATCGGATATTGTATCAAGTACAACGCAGTGTCCTTGGCCGCCACATGACCAATGAGAAAGCTCTCTTAACCTCACTGAGAAGTAGGTGGGTTTTTGAAGCGCCGTCCACCAAACCACAACACCATATAGCATAATAGGTCTGACAACTACATTATATACCCAATGCATGACACGCGGTCTTAATCCCCAACTTTTGCCAATGGCTCCAGAGACAATAATATATTGGATTGCCCAAAAAGTAATTGCGGATTTTTCATATAGTCGGCGTTGACAAATTTTTTCACAGCTTGTGACTCTGTAATTGCATTCTTTCTTCTGTCAGTTATCAGCTGTTACTTTTAGCTTGCTTTAGAAAAAAGTGTAAAAAAAGTATATTTGATTAAAGTTCATTCAGTTTTATTAAAAATGCATTTACTTTCTTTTAAAAAATCCGCAATTACTTTTTGGGCAATCCAATATTGTTAATGGCAATATTCCAAAGTAGAGGAGACAGTACACCCCTAGAGGAGTTCCTCTGTGACCCATCTTTTTAGATCCATAGATCCCAAGCCTGCCGTAATGCATCTTTTAGGAAGTACAATAAGTTATTAATAAACTTTCTTAGGGTAAAGTTGATGCCTAGAAACTCCAACTCCTTCATGGTTGACGTCGATTTTCCAGTATTGAAAGCACCTTCAATGTCAAGAAATGCTACCATCGTATATTTCTTGGCAGCGAGAGAACCCTCTTTGTAGCTGACTAGGATCTTTGCCCTAAGATAAGTTTCTATCAACCTCTCAAGAGCCTTCACCATAAAGAATGACAGACTAATAGGACAAAAATCTTTCCCCTTCGTGTGGTAGGGTTTTCCTGCTTTCGGAATGAAAACGTCCTTCGTGTCCCTTCATCCCACAGGTATATATGACATTCTGATACAAACAGAGTATATCTCCCTAAGCCAGGGAACCAGTCTATCAGACACAGCTTGTAATTCAACCGGTGATACATCATCAGGGCCTAGCGACTTAAAGGAGTCGAAACTTCTTATCGCCCAAAGACGATCTTCCCATGTTCGACCTATTGTCCTCCCGTCTGTCTGTTGGCATCACGCAATAGTCTTTAAAAATAGATATTGAGCTGAAACTTTGCACAGATTCCTTTTTTGTCCATAGGCAAGTTAATCTCGAAGATGGGCCATATCGGACTATATCCTGATATAGCCCCCATATAGACCAATCCGCCGATTTAGGGTCTTAGGCCCATAAAAGCCACATTTATTTTCCGATTTTGCTGGACAGTGAGTTTTGTTAGGCCCTTCAACACCCCTCTTCAATTTAGCCGACGTCGGTCCAGATTTGGATATAGCTGCCTTAACCGATCCCTCAATTTAAGGTCTTGTGCCCATAAAAGACGCATTTATTGTCCGATTTTGCCAAAATTTGGAACAGTGAGTTGTGTTAAGCCCTTCGACATCCTTTTTCAATTTGGCTCAGAACGGTCCAGATTTGGATATAGCTGCCATATAGACCGATCTCTCGATTTAAGGCTTTAGGCCCATAAAAGTCGCATTTATTGTCCGATGTCGCCGAAATTTGGGACAGTGAGTTTTGTTAGGCACTTCGACATCCATCTTCAACTTGGCCCAGATCGGTGCAGATTTGGATATAGCTGCCAAATAGACCGATCTCTCGATTTAAAGTCTTGCGTCCATAAAAAGCACATTTATTGTCCGATTTTGCCAAAATTTGGGACAGTTAGTTGAGTTACGCTCTTCGACATCCCTCTTCAATTTGGCTCAGATCGCTCCAGATTTAGATGTAGTTGCCATATAGACCGATCTCTCGATTTATGGCTTTAAGTCCATAAAAGGCGCATTTATTGTCCGATCTTGCTAAAATTTGAAACAGTTAGTTGTGTTAAGCTCTTCGACATCCTTCTTCAATTTGGCTCAGATCTGTCCAGATTTGGATGTAGCTGCCATATAGACTGATCTCTCGATTTAAGGTTTTGGGCCCATAAAAGGTGCATTTATTGTCCGATTTTGCCAAAATTTGGAACAGTGAGTTGTGTTAAGCCCTTCGACATCCTTTTTCAATTTGGCTCAGAACGGTCCAGATTTGGATACAGCTGCCATATGAACCGATCTCTCGATTTAAGGGTTTAGGCCCATAAAAGACGCATTTATTGTCCGATGTCGCCGAAATTTGGGACAGTGAGTTACGTTAGGCCCCTCAACATACTTCTGCAATATGGCAGAGATCGGTCCAGATTTGGATATAGCTGCCATATAGACCGATCCCTCGATTTAAGATTTTGAGCCCATAAACGGCGCATTTATAATCTGATTTCACTGAAATTTGACACAGTGACTTATGTTGGGCTTTTCGACATCCGTGTCGTATACGGTTCATATCGCGTTGGTAGCGGTTATCCACCAGTGCAGGGGTCGTTGGTTCGATTCCCGCCTTGGTCTGTCGCTGCTGTGGTATCACAATTGACTTAAAATTATCTAAGTGAGTCTGTAAAAGACTGCCACTCTTACCTTACCTAACCTAGATATAGCTACTAAAAAGATCAATATTTTGTTATACACAATTGAACAATGGCATGTATTTATTAGTTTTTGGTCCAAATCGGAACATATTTAGATATAGCTGCCATGGGGCATAAGATATGCATTTTTCACCGTATTTCGACGAAAGGTGGTTTACATATATACCCAAGGTGGTGGGTATCCAAAGTTCGTCCCGGCCGAACTTAACGCCTTTTAACTTGTTTTAATTATGGACAATTGGCTCCCAACTGGGGTCACCTGGGACGGTTGATTCTAACATCCGTTAAAGGTAGTGTGCTCCTTAAAAGCTCAAAAAGCCATTTCGGGGAGTCGCTATAGCCTCAAGAAGTAAAATCGCGAGATTGGTTATGTTCCAATGCAAGGCTATATCATCGGGACAAGCAGTGCTTTCGTTAAGCAATTGGATCAGTCGACTTAAGTATGCCGTCTCTATTTGCAGCATTTGCAGCCTTCCGATCTCCAGCTTCCATGCAGTCCTAGATTGTGCTTTTCTCGCTACTTTTAGAAGGGTGTCAAACTTCACTGCAACAAAATAATGATCCAAGCTGATATTTGCTTTCAGAAGAATCGTTAATCCAACAAGCTGGATGACTATCTTTCATTTATCACAAACAAAATGCCCTAATTAACGATGAAAAATTCTCCCATTTTCATACCACCCCCTTCAAAGGTGATACGTCAATTTCGAACAAAGCATGTGTAACAGATATTCGCATTTGATTGAGTACTTACAAACATTTGTGCGATACACTACAAAATAATAGTCGTAACTACTGATTGGATATTTTCTACATGTGAAAGTATTTAACCAACCATAAAAATACTGTCATATTGCCACAGTCGTCAGTCCGTTATACGTCATAATAATAACGTATGTATGTAGACATACATACAAAGGTACATATCATACATACACAAAGGTCTATGTGTATTTGATGGAGTAGCGAAAAGGCATCGAAATGGAGATATAAAATCTAAAAGTAATTTTTCATACAATTGTTGAAGTGCGAGTTGACAGCAATGGGGGAAAAAAGAAGAATATCATTGAAAAATTCCGCAAAAATATGATCAAAGCACTGTTTTTATGCAAAATTTTATCAAGAATTTAAAAAAAGAATCATGGAATTGAGTTTTTAGAAAAAAATTCGTTGAAATATAGTCAATGTTTAACAAGTTTTTTAAAGAATACCATATTATTAATAAAAAAATTCCTCATAAAAATTTTCCTTGATAGCTTAAGGAAAATCAATTTCCTTAGGCAAACCCTCATGGATAATTTTAGGTCATTTAAGAGCTGATATTAATTGACTTCTTGCCATGTATGGAAACTTTCATCTATAATTACCACAATAAACAGGATTTTTTCAAAGCATTTTTCTGTGTCACTTGATTAAACGGTTGTCGCTTTTGAGCCGACACTTGATGCACTTCTCAGGATGCATAGTGTCATAATTTACCACGGAAGTTGAAAGTGCTACCAAAGAGTATACCTCTATTTGAGATCGATGGCAATAACAATAAGCAACGTGATATGATAACTTTCCATTTCCATGGCTGCTATAGAAAACCCATCCAAGCTGAAAAGACTAGAGCATCAAGATCTATGAGATTTACCAATGAAAACAAAAAAAAATTAAAAACTTGTTTCTCATCTTGTTTTGAATTCGTTTTTCATTGAATCGTTTATGGTATAATTACATTTATTTAAAACATCTCATGAATCTACGAGGGTTGCCTTTTATATTTCGGGATTAGAGAACAAAAACAAATATTAATCGAAGAAAACAGCCTTATTGTTTTCCAAAATATTCTCCATTAAGATCTATACACTTTTGCATGCGTTTGAACCAATTGTCGAAGCACTTTTGCCACTCTGATTGAGGTATCTCCAAAACATGCATGCTCAACGCATCAACCGCTTCTTCAGGTATCGAAAAACGTTGAACTCTCATTTTATTTTTTACGTACGGGAATAAAAAGAAGTCATTCGGTGCCAAGTCAGTACTAAACCTCGGATCACTCAAAAATGCAGTTGTTTGAGCCGATTTGTGACAGCTCGCATTGTAGTGGTGAAGAGAGATCCGTCTTCGGCGGTTGGTTTTCCTAATTTCTTGGAAGACAACTGCCAAATAAATGGTTCTGTACCACTCAGAATTGACTGTTCTGCGTTGTTCTAGTGGTGCGATAGCGACATGTTCAACCCTGTCACGATATCATGGACGTGTTTCGAAGCAACGCGATCGTATTTTTGGAGCATTTCTTTCGACCAATCGACATGATCCTTTTTTTGAGCGATTGACAAATTGTGTGGGATCCAACGCGAACAAAATTTTATATTGAATGTATGCTGATCCCACTAATGCCTAAGGTTGTCTCAATTTCACGATAGGTCACATGACGATCTTGCAATATCAGTTGGTGCAACAACAACTGATTATGGATGACCTTCACGAAATTCGTCTTGGAGTGAACTACGACCTCGACCGAACCAACGGTAAATACTGGTCTTTCATGGAGCTTTATCGCCAAAAATTTAATTAAGTTTGCCGATTCACTGTTGTTGAGTTAATCCACGTCGAAAGTTGTAAAAAATAATCGCACAAAAATGTTCACGATTCAATTTAATTACTTGAGCGATATCAATCTTTTAAGTTACTGTAAACAACACAAATAGCGCTCGTATGTCAAAACGTTCTGAGTACGTACGAAACGCAAGCCTTACGATAGAGCTGTAAGTTGGCAGATTGCAATACAAGAGTGGTTCAATCCCGGAATATAAAAGGCAACCCTCGTATTGGCTACAAATTCTGTGAATGTTTTTACCTTCACGAAAGTTTTATCTTAATCCGAATATTAGATTGATAGGTACTTGCATTAAGTATTTACAGCTGGGAATTGTATATTGAAGGGAATGTCGTACAAAGGATGTTGAAGGTCGTTGCAATATCCATTAAGAAACATGGGCTGTATACCACATGCAAAATTTCTACTGACTGTAATTGGTGTCTGGAATTCGAATAATCGAATTATATGAGAGTTAAATCCTAATGTGTTGCGATTTGTATCGCTTAGAATTCAAACCTGCCTAACCAGCATCCTAGAAATTTCCATATAATTGACAGCACAGATACCATAATTAATGGGCATTTATGGAATTTTGTTAAGAAGAGAAAAAATCACACATTTTAGAAAAATACATGAAATCCTTATTGGAATCGATAGTACAGTCCATATCATTCAAACTTCGAAGATTATTTCATGCAAATGTTGACCTTGACTGCGCCTCAAATGGTCCATCCGCTTAGTCCAATTTTGTCATACACTTTCCAATATTTCGACCGGTATCTCACGAATAAATGCTTCAATCTTGTCTTCCAATGCGTCATTTGAAGCGGGCTTGTCTGTATGGACATAAGCTTTAACATAGTCCCACAAAAAATATACTAAAGGCGTAAAATCGCACGATCTAGGCGGCCAATTGACCGGTCCCGGGCGTAAAATAAAAAGTTCAACAAACTCGCCTCTCAACAAGTCCACTGTTTTGCGTACTGTGTGGCATGTGGTACCGTCTTCATTCATTCCATTACAGTTACGGCACGATTCGCATCATTTTTGAAGAAGTACTGTCCAATGATGCCACCAGCCCATGAACCGCACCAAATAGTGACCTTTACTGCATGCATTGGTAGCTCTGGCAAGGCTTTTGGCTTGAAGGTAAAACTAAGCTATTCAATTAACAGTAATGGAGGATAAGGTCTATAAATCTGACAAAAAGTATCGGACCAATTGGTTGTGGGGCGTCGACCTTCAAATATTTTCCCCAACGAGCCTGCTAATTGACCGAGGATATGTGGAACTCAAATTCATTGAAAATAAATTGCGAATATTAGAGCAATACACGCTGGTGACAAAGTATCTGGGGCCTCGAAAAATTCCCCAAAAGGACGTGACAGTAGGCCGGAACCATGTGCGACTTAAATAAAAGGATTTTCGAGAGTAAAATACGAATCTGATATTCAAATTTGGGAACAAGCTTCTCGGCAGCCGTTGAAAAGACCTCAAACATACATGCACACCATCGAAAGAGATTTGAGAGTTGAGTATGAACTCAATGATAAAAGGTCTCCCTTTTATTGCCGAGTCCGAACGGAGTGCCTCAGTGTGGCATCTCTTTGGCGAGAAGTTGTTACATGGCAAAGTACCTTACAAATGTCGCCAGCATAAGGAAGGGATAACCACAGCTGAACAAATTTTTTCTAATGTTTTCTTCAAGATGGGTCTTACTAGACATATATTTGAAAGTAAATTACACATATAATACACATTTTATTTATTTATTTTTTTTTTGCAATTTCGACCAAAACCTGATTCGTATTATGAAGACATTCGTTGTTCAAATTTAATTTTTATGCATAAGGACGATGAAATAAAAATAAAGATGAGAAGTCAAACAGAGCCTAAACCGGCTTTACAGCTTCCAAATCTAATTGAGCTTTATTCTATTTTTGTAAAGGCACCTAGTTGTGTTCATATTTTTGTGCCAATGGCGTTGTTAAGCGCCGGCAGATCAGTAAGGCAGGCCCCAATGAAGACCAAGCAGCTTAAAAGTGCTGACGAACCCTACATTGGTCAAAAAAAAGTATTTTCATTGATTAGTTTTTATTGAAAAAACTTGCTTAAATTCCTTAATTCTTTATTTTTTTATGAAGAGGACATATTGGGGATGCGTTTTAAGTGAAATCCTGTTAAGATATGTCAACGGAACACAGGGTGTTATATGCACTACAAAATAGGCAATTTGTCAAAAAAAATATTGGAAAAACCTTCGAAGCTCAGATCCTCAAATTGGGACACATCTTGTTTTACTCCATATGTCCCCTAAACCCACGTTATATAGTTTCACCTAGCACACAGGAAATTTACTAAACAATGCCAATTTCGAAACCGTCCTTTGTCCGAAAAGGGTATTTTGGCTATATATGGCAGCTATATCCAAATTAGGACCGATTTGGATCATTCTTGGATGGAATTTTGGGAGTCTTGGAACAACTCATTGTTTCAAATACCAGCGAAATCAGATAAAAAAAATGCGTATTTTATGATCTTTAGACTCTAAGTCGGCAAGTCGGTCTATATATCAGCTATTCCCTTATATTGTCCTATTTGACCCTTTCAAGAACTTAAGATGCGTGTAGAAAAAATACGGATCTGTGGCAAATTTCACCCCAATATCTCAATTTTTGATGGCACTCTATAACAACAGACGGACGGACAGACACACGAACATGGCTAAATCAAATCAGATTGTAAAAGCTTCCAGTATTGGCGAATGATTCAATTCGTTTATATTACAAATTACAAAATTTACAAACAATTATTACATTTTTTCAAAGAAAGCCTAACAATTATGCATTTTTTCACAACTTTTAAGTCGTGACAGAAATAGCTGTAACCAAACTCACATTTGACTTCATTCAACCATCACGTTAGTTTTTAATTTACACTTTTTTCTAAAAAGTTAACGTCGCACATACAAAAAAAGTGCAAACTCAGTGTTAATACAATTCATCTCTTGGTATAGATTAATAATACGTTCACGGCTTGATTGTCGCACGAAAAAAACGTTGCTTTTCAGTTGTGATGATGTAACATTATTTTCACATTTGCATGATATGCTTTAAAAAAGTTTTGTTTTTTTTTTTGTTAAATACCAGCAATTGTCAAGTAAATAGATAAGTATGTGTTTAACTTTGCCGTAGGTTATGCTGTTAGCCATAAATTTGTTACAGATCACATACTGATATCTGGTCGGCATGACGAGGATGATTTTTTATTTTACCGATGACATGCATGAGTGACTTGTGAAAGTGCTAAACGACAATCATTTCCCATATACCACATTTTTTAGATATGTTATGGCCCAAGAGTTGTTGGTATAATTGACATTTCAGAGATTACAAATGTTTACTTGAAAGGGGAGGGTGGATACATAAGACTTTCTTTAGAAACATACATTTTCGTTTAAATAACAAACTGAATGTATCGGAATTCTTTACCTTATGAGCAGACATTAACTAAGCGATTTGTTTTATTTTTATAGAAATTTCACATAACAAGAGACCGATCACATCTGATCTCCGTTGCCATCGGCCTTCTGTGAGAGTAACATAGACACCTTGTTGATTTGGAAGAATAAAAGGCGCCATGCTCTTAAGTCATTGAGATGCTCAAGGTATGCGCTGGCGGTAATGTAGGGATCTCAGAAATTACTTCGACAGCAGCTGCTGAAGAAGCATCTGAAGAGAAATCGTGCACAGCCCAAGTGTCCAAGTGCAACTGCTTTCTCAATGGCCCTTGGACGCGTAAAGTAACTCATCATGACCAGATTCAACGAATCTTTTGGGGAAAACTTCCGCCGAAAATAGACGATGCTACACTTCCTTAGACATATTACTTTAGGCTTGGGATTTTAAGATCTACAGGAAAGGATTAGAAAAAGGACACATTAAGGTGGTGGAATAAAGCTATTAACAGCTTATTAATAGATATTTGATTTACCGGTGGTGGTATCAAGCCGTAGCATGTTTTCTCCTATTGAGACAACGACTGGTGGACTATGGTGCACTATGGACATACACCTAAGCCAGTAATCGGCTTGTTGTGCGCTCTAAGAACTGTAAATTAACTTCTAAAAAGAAACTTTTAAGCTAGGAATTCCGTGCTACTCACAAAATCCTTAATTGTTTTCAATACCACTCCCCTAAGTTGGTTCATGTCTGGTATTGTGTCTCCACCTAAGTGCCGGTATCTGTCAGACGCGAAAGCCGGGCAATGACAAAGGAAATGCCCCAACGTCTCATCATCTTTCCCGCATACCCTACATTTGCTATCACTTGCCGCACCGATTTTAAATAAGTGAGCTCATAGTCCTATGTGTTCCGTTATGATACCAATAGCTATACTGACCTCCTTCTTGCTTCCATTCAGTAATAGCCTCGTCTTCTCACGATCTGCATCACCCCATAGGATTTTCGCCGTCCTACCGACCGTTTCGCTGTTCAACAATGTTGCAAGAGCATTCTTCGCCCATTCTCTTAACTCGGACTGCGTCGACCCGAAAGGCTTCGGGTTAACCAAGTTTATTGGCGGCAGTCCTCTGGCCTTCACCGCCAAGTCGTCTGCCCTTTCATTTCCCCTTACTCCGTTATGGCCCGGCACCCAAACGATGCGGGTTTCCCATCCTCAGAGAAGGCGTTAATCTCCTTCTTACACTGCAAGACTGTTAGTGACCTGGTTGTTATTGCCTTTATGGCAATTTTACTGTCGGTAAAGATGTTCAGACTCGACGTCCTCGCGTTAGCACCACACCACTTCACGCATTCCGTGAAAAAGTAGATTTCTTGTCTGAAAATATTGCTTGTGTATGAGTTCTCGGGTTCTGAATAAAATATGATCGAGATCAGCCACTATCAATATTTCCTTGTTTAATTTGGTCCAGATCGGTCCAGATTTGGTTATAGGTGCCATATGGAATGATCTCTCGATTTAAAGTCTTGGCCATATAAAAAACGCATTTTTTATGCGAATTGGTTGAAATTCGACGCAGTGACTTATGTTAGGCTTTTCGACAGCTGTGTTTTACATAGTTCAGATCGGTTTATATTTGGATATAGCTGCAAAAAGGACCAGAATTTTGTTCCACAAAATTGAATAGTGACTTATATTAATTAGACCACTCAATGTTCGTGCCGAATTTGGGTGCTTAAGTTTTCCAATTTTTACCGGATTGTGACGAAAGGGGTTTTACATATATACCCGAGGTGGTGGGTATCAAAAGTTCGACCCGGCTTAATGCCTTTTTACTTTTTGATATTTAATTTATTCTTTTGAGTCATTAATAGGCAAAAGTTCATTCATTCGTCCAAAAGGAAATATTTTTTTGAGAAATTCATCACCCTAGGGCACACTCTCCTAGACTTTGCTGTCGCTGGCTGGAACAGACGTCTTAGTCATTGTGTCCGTCATGAAAGGTTACTGTCTAATCGGAATACATGCTGACAGACTGAAGGTTGCAACTAACGACTTCTGCAGAAGCCATGACGATGTCGAGTAAGAGGAGATTATAGAGACTGTGTGGTTGTCCTGTACTGGCAGTCAAAAGGCATTTCACCTTAGGTTTCTCATTTCTTTGAGAACTTGTCGGAGTTAGCGGATATGAACATTCGCAAGTTGTTGAGCTTTTTAAAACTACCTGGATGGTTCAACGGTAGGAACTAGAAGATATCCATCTTTTCTGTTCTTGTGGTATCATTATGTATGCAAAGGTCTAAGTGAGTCTGATGGCAGATTGCTACTCAAACCTAATCTAACACATTATTCAAATCAAGTTTATGTATCCAATTTAAAATTTTTCGCACAAAGTTCCCAAAACAGTTTTCCATTTATTGCCAACCACTGTGTTACCGCCTTTGACAATAATTTGTTATAATTAAAATTGTATTTGATTTTCTTTTTGGAATCTTCAAAAATTCCCATCAAGTGATTCCCCAAAACTCCCATTAAAGTCATCATTAAATATTAATTAATAATTAAGTGGTTTTCGCAAAAAAAAAAAAAACTTTCTGACTTTTCTTTGCCATTTGGTGCAATTGACGTCATAAATATTGTCACTCATTAGGGGAGAAAAATTGCCATGAACAAGTTTAGAGCAGTTTTCGTTAAGCTTCAAAAATAAGAAAAAGTTTTGCCATCAAAAGAGCAACAATAAAACATTACCGTACACTAAAGTCGGCTCTTCGTTGGGAGTGTGCGGCACATTTATATATTTAGAAATAATCTCTGGGAAGTTGACAATAAAATAGATTTAACATTGAACTTGAGAAGATTTCCATTTAAAATTAATTAGATGTCATTTACAATTTGATCTCTACCAAATACAAGTCAAAATGTTTGGCCAAAAGGGCGAAGAAAAAACAAAAGCAACGAAAGCATAATGACCTTAATTAACGATAGCAATTAAAAGTAACAGTTATTTATATCATTTATAACTATTTGCGTATTGAGTTTTGTTGAATTGCTATAGCCTCCACCATAGGATGGAGGTATGCTAGTTTCGTTATACCATTTGTAACATCTCGATACATTGATCAAAGAGGGCGATACCAAAAACAGCCAATCTGTCATTAACTAAGAGCGGATGCAAGCAAAGTGCGCATGCGAACGAATCGCTGGGCAAACACTTAAAACTATGTAAAGACAAGTTGATTCGATTGCAGACACTGTCACTTATCTACTTTGGTCTATCTTTCTCTAGAACCAGAGAGTTCAACACGATAGCAGCAAAGAACCAACTTTATAGCACACTAGCTGACCCGAGCCCGCTCCGCTGCGCCTTCTTTTACTTTATATGGAACAAAAGTTTCCTTGGAATATTTATTTTCGACAATTAAAGATCTTGTACTGAAATACCACGGAAATTTGACTAACAGTTTAACAATATAAGTGCCTTTATCTGAATCCCACATGATCTTTATTGGTCTACGAATTTAAGTTTGGATGTAAGGTGTACTCCATTCTTATAATACTTCATTTCAGCCCGATATTCTCATGATGTCTGATTTAGTGGTGTTTTTAGGGGAGAGGTGGTCCCCCTGATACTTGGCCCTGAAAAAATATCGGCATCGTGCTCTTCTCTCAAATACCATACATTTAAACTCCATATTGTCATTGGCTTAAGAGGAGTTTACAGGATGAGGCGTCCCCCAAACACATGGCCCAAATTCGTTTTCTAATCTCAAATACCTTTCATTTGAACCACATATTGACATGGTCGAAAAAGTTTTTGGCTTTGGGGGTGTTTTGGGAAAGGGGTGATGCCCTAAATACATGGTCCTACATTTCCATATCAAATTCGTATTCTACTCCCAAATATCTTTATTTGAGTCCCATATTGCGATGGTCACTAAGAAATTGCTGTTTGTGGGGTATTTTGGGAAAGGGGTAGACCCCCAGAAAATTAGTCCCGAAAATGGGTATCAATTCTTGCTCTACCCCCCCAATTCCTTTCATTTAAACTCCACATATATCTATATATCATTTATTTGAACTCCATATTGCCATTGCCCTCAAAATTGGATATCAAATTCGTTTTCTAATCTCATTTAAACTCCTTATTGCAAAAGTCAGCAAATATGTCCGGTTTGGGGTATTGGCCCTAAAAACTATGAATATTTAGTTCCACTCTCCTTAAAACCCAAATTGTCTTGGTGAGCAAATACGTCCTATTTGGGGGTTGTTGTGGTGATGGGACGTCCGTTAGACAGTTGGCCCCTAATATAGATATCAGATATGCGGTCTACTCCCAAATACCTTTAATTTGAGCCCCATATTTCCATAGTCCGCAAACATTACCGGATTGGGGGGTGTTTTGGGGGATGGGCGGCCACTCAGTGAGTTGGCCTTAAAAATATATATCGGATACGTGTTCCACTTTAAAAACCCTCTTATTTGAGCCTATTGCAATAGTTAGAAAATACTTACTATTTAGGTGGTGTTGTGGGGGTGGGGTGGCCCATAGACAATTCTCCCGAATATTGAAATTCGTGCTTTACTCCCAAAGAACTTTCTTTTGAGCCCCATATTGCTATGGTCGTAAATTTGTCTCCTTTGGAGGATGTTTTTGGTGAGAGTCGGCCCCCCAAACACTTGGTCCCATTTTTGGATATCAGATTCGTATTCTACACTCAAATACCTTTTATTTAAGCCCCATATTCCCATGGTCAGTAAATAAGTCCTGTTTGGGGGGTGCTTTGGGGATGGGGTCCACCCCCCAGAAACGTGGTCCCACATTTGGATGTAAGATTCGTATTCTACTCGCAAATACCTTTCATTTGAGTCCCATATTGCCATGATCGGTAAATATGTCCGATTTAGGGGTGTTTTGGGGATTGGGTGGTGTTGTGGGGTGGGATGGCCCCATAGACAATTTTCCTGAATATTGATATCAGATTTGTGCTTTATTCCCAAATACCTTTCATTTGAGCCCCATGTGGCTATGGTCGTAAATGTGTCTCCTTTGGGGGAGGTTTTTGGGGAGAGGGGCCCACTAAATACTTGGTCTCATATTTGGTTATCAGATTCAAATTCTACACTGAAAACCCTTTAATTTGAGCCCCATATTTCCATGGTCAGTAAATAAGTCCAGTTTGGGGAAGGGGTGGACCCCCAGAAACGTGGTACCACATTGGGATATCAGATTCGTTTGTCTACTCGCAAATACCTTTCATTTGAGTCCCATATTGCTATGGTCGGTAAATATGTCCGATTTAGGGCTGTTTTGGGGGTTGGGGTGGTTCACCAAGCACCTAGCAATTGGATATCAGATACATTTTCTTATCCTAGATACCTTTCATTTGAGTCCTATATTGTCGTGATTGGTCCAAATATATGTTTGGTAGGTTTTAGTGTGGGGCAGCTCCCCTAGGTACCCCATCCGAAATTTGGACACCGAATTTTTATATTTAGGGTACTATATGAGAGCACACAAAATTTCGCTTAAATCGCACCATCCATCTCCGAGATCTGGCTTTTCTGAAAATTAGGGTAAGGGGGAGGGTCCGCCCCCCTTCAGATATCAAAAAATGTAGTACCCTTTATTCACCACGGGGTCATTATACACCATCTGTGAAAGTTTCAAGAAAATCGGTTCAGCCGTTTCTGAGTCTATAAGGAACACACAAACATATAAACAAACAAACAAACAAACCTACAAACAAACACAAATTGATTTTTATACATAAAATTAAATTGTAATTTGTATGATCTGGACTTAACTAAATCCAAAAACCAAACCTGGCCGTTTACACTGGGTTTTTGGGGCTATAAGTGCGTACATGCTTATACGTGAATGTGTATATCACACGCAACCATACACATATTACACGGTATTTATTTATATATTGTAAAACCTGCAAAAAACACAGGATTTAGCACTTAAATATCAAAAAGGTCATAAATCCGGATTTTATGGCCACTGTAATCGTACTCTTAAGAGCACCAACGAAAACAGATTGGTTGAGAATTATCCCCAGCATTGGAAAAATTTCAAACTATAAAATAAACACCCAATGTTACACCAACACTTGATTGTTGGCACAACTCATTGGTGACATTGTCAAGCGCATACTGATAAAGACAAGCCGAGTGTGTGTCTGATCGAATCAGCAGTAGGTAGTCGGGAAGTAGTCACAAGCACATACGAGGCGGGTTCGTGTGACAGAATGAAGTAGCCGAGAAACAGGTACGATAAATGGGGTTGGCGAAATGGCTTTATAAACAAGTTAAAAAGTTACTTTTTGGATCCAAACAGTACCATTTTTATACCCTCCACCATAAGATGGGGGTATACTAATTTCGTCATTCTGTTTGTAACTACTCGAAATATTCATCTGAGACCCCATATAGTACATATATTCTTGATCGTCGGGACATTTTATGTCTATCTAGCCATGTCCGTCCGTCTGCCCGTCCGTCCGTCCGTTTGTCTGTCGAAGGCACGCTAACTTCCGAAGTATTTTGCACAAATACTTCTTATTAGTGTAGGTCGGTTGGTATTGTAAAGGGGCCATATCGGTCCATGTTTTGATATAGCTGCCATATAAACAGATTTTGGGTCTTGACTTCTTGAGCCTCTAGAGTGCGCAATTCTTATCCGATTGGAATGAAATTTTGCACGACGTGTTTTGTTGTGATTTCCAACAACTTTGCCAAGTAAGGTTCAAATCGGTTCATAACCTGATATAGCTGCCATATAAACCGATATTGGGTCTTGACTTCTTGAGCCTCTAGAGGGCGCAATTCTTATCCGATTGGAATGAAATTTTGCACGATGTGTTTTGTTATGATATCCAACAACTGTGCCAAGTACGGTTCAAATCGGTTCATAACCTGATATAGCTGGGGACTTGACTTCTTGAGCTTCTAGATGGCGCAATTCCTATCCGATTTTGGTGCAATTTTGCATGACGTATTTTATTCTTACTTTCAACAACTGTGTCAAATAAGGTTCAAATCGGTTCATAACCCGATATAGATGCCATATAAACCGATCTGGGATCTTGACTTCTTGAGCCTCTAAAAGTCGCCATTATTATCCGATTTACCTGAAATTTTGTACGACGAATCCTCTCATGACCATCAACATACGTGTTTATTATGGTCAGAATCAGTCTAAAGTCCGATACAACTCCCATATAAATCGATCTCTCTATTTTACTTCTTGAGTCACCAAAGGGCGCATTTTACACAGGTCTCCATTATATAGTTTAATTGTGGTCCAAACCGGACCATATCTTGATATCGCTCTAATAGCAGAGCAAATCTTTTCTTATATCCTTTTTTGTCTAAGAAGAGATGCCGGGAAAAGAACTCGACAAATGCGATCCATGGTGGAGGGTATATAAGATTCGGCCCGGCTGAACTTCGCACGTTTTTACTTGTTTGCTCTTTCCGGCTCACAGAGGTCCAAACTAATCCCATACAATTTTTTTTTAAATGACTCGCGGGGGTACCGTGGTACATGCGATGTTGAAAAAGTATCATAAAAAGTACCAAGGTATGAAAATTATCATCCCTGCTGAGAAATAAAGAAATCGCATGTATCGGCAGAACAAATCGTAGGTACGAAAAGATAATGCAATGATTATGGCATGAAGAGTAACTATGTATACCGATCGACTCAAAATCACTTAATGATGCGATCTCTCATCTCTATCTGCCTGTCGGGCCGACCATGTGACATTGTGTACAAAGTACAGGTTGCAATGTTCATTCAATCATCTTCAAATTTGTCGAAGGTCAAACTTTTTTGGCCTAGACACGCAGCTTATTGAAATTAATGTGGTAATTTGGCCTTCGATCCTCACGAAATTTGCCATGGAGAATTCCCTTAAAGACTTGCGCCTTTTGCTTGAAATTTGGCACACTGAGCTGTGTAAGGTTCTTCAACATCCCTGTTTTATGTGCCATTGATCTGTTTTATTTGGATTTAGTTGCCATATATAACAATCCCCCGATTTAAGTTCTTCGGCCCATGAAATTTGGAATGGTTAAAGCAGAGGTTTTAGCGAGATCGTTGTACATCAACTCATGCATAAAACTGAAAATCGAACCGCAAATATTTTCGTAAATTCCAAAATATGAAGCAGGTCTCGGTTAAAGTTGAACAAGTAAAAGCGTGCTAAGTTCGAACGGTCCGCAGCTTGGGATCACTCCACCATGGATTCTGCTAAAACATTGGAACTTTATCTGGTTATAGACCGATTTGGTCCGTACTTGACGCAGTTGTTGAGAGTCATAACAAAAAACTATGTTCAAAATTTCTGCCAAATCAGACAAAAATTTCGACTTCCAGGGGCTCAAGAAGTCAAATCGGAACATCGGTTTATATGGTAGCTATATCTAGTTATAGACCGATATAGACCGTACTTAGCGCAGTTGTTGGAAGTCATAATATAATACTTTGTGAAAAATGTCATCCAAATCGGATAAAAATTGCGACTTCCAGGGGCTCAAGAAGTCAATTCGGATCATCGGTTTATATGGGAGCTACATCAGGTTTTTGACCGATATAGACGGTACTTAGCATTGTGTTGGAACAAACCACTATGTGCAAAGTTTCAGATAAATCGGGAGATCGGTCTATGTGGGATGGGGGTATAAAAATTTCGTCATTCTGTTTATAACCCCTAGAAATATTCGTCTAAGACCCCATAAAGTATATATAATCTCGATCGTCATGACATTTTAAGTCGATTTAGCCATGTCTGTCTGTCGAAAGCAAGCCAGCTTTCGAAAGAAATTTTGCACAATTACTTCTGATTAGTGTAGGTCGTTTGGGATTGTAAATGGGCTATATGACTTCCAACTACTGTGTTCAAATCTGTCCTTAACCTGTTTTAGGTGCCATTTAAACCGATCTGTGATGTTGACTTCTTGAGCCACTAGAGGGTGCGATTTGGCTGAAATTTTGTACAACAGCTACTCCCATGATTTTTAACATACGTATTAAATATTGAATCGGTCTATAACCTGTTACAGCTCCCATATAAACCGATATAGCTGTCATATTGACCGATCACCCTATAAGGAGTCTGAAGCCCATAAAAACTTTATTTATTACCCGATTTCGCTGAAATTTGCAACAGTGGGTTGTTTTAAGCCTTCCGACATTTGACCAAAATATGGATAAGATTGGTCTATATTTAGATATAGCTGCCATATTGACCGATCTCCCGATATAGGGTCTGAAGCCCATAAAAGTTTTATTTATTACTCGATTTCGCTGAAATTTAAAACAGTAGGTTATTTTTAGCCTCTTTATACCCGCCCTAAATATGGTTCAGATGGCTGCCATATAGACCGATCTCCCGATAATGGGTCTGAAGGCCATAAAAGTTTTATTTTTTATCAGATTTCGCTGAAATTTGGAGCAGTGGAACAGTTAAGGCCTCCCAACACCCGAACTAAATATGGTTTTGATCGGACTATATTTAGATAAAGCTGGCATATAGAACGATCTACCGATAAGGGGACCGAAGCCCATATGGTTCTGATCGGACTATATTTAGATAAAGCTGCCATATAGACCGGTCTGCCGATAAGGGGACTGAAGCCCATAAAAGCTTTATTTACTACCGGATTTCGCTAAAATTTGAAACTGCATTTTTCTGAGCCTCCCGATATCCGACATTAATATGGTTCAGATCGGTATATAATTGGATATATCTGCCAAAACGACCAATATTTTGTTCTTCAAAATTAAATAGTGTAACATATATTAGACCACTCAATGTCCGGGCCGAATTTGGGTGCTTAAGTTATTCATATATACCCGAGGTGGGTGGTATCCAAAGTTCGGCCCGGCCGAAATTATTGCCTTTTTTACTTGTTTCTTTTAATTTAGATACAAAAGTACATGCCAATCATGTGCGCCTAAGTAGAGAAATGACAAGAAATACGAGTTTGCTCAGCCACATTTCAATGGATGGATCAGATAGCCTCTTTAAAGTAATATTCCACAAATTTAAATCATCTCTTCCAACAAAATTTCTAAAAAATGCCTAACGTAATCAAAACAAGTAACAGGCAACCAAAAAAAAGTAGCATAAAAAATTTGTTTTCAGCAGACTTGTGTACTCAAAACAGCAGATTTTGTTAGTTGATATTGCAGAAAGAAATGTTTGCTAATACAGCAGCCCTATTTTGCTGAAACAGCAGTAATGTCCGCTTTCCCATTTTCAGCAGACAAAACCTGCTGTTTAAGCAAAAATTTTTGCTGTTATGAATAAGAAATTTGGTTGAGTGCGAACTGTCGTTTTTTGCAATTAAGGTAGAGATCGCATTTATTATCCAATCATCACGAAAATATGCATACATCACTTTCCAGGTCCAAAAATAGACGCTATGAATTTTGGGAAAAATCGGTTCAGGTTTAGATATAGCTTTTATATATATAATTTGCCCGATTTGCACTTACAAGGGTGAAACATAATTCTAAAACCACTCTGATGTTACACCCATGTTGACGTAATGAGGTTAGTAGATATATAGGAGATCATGGGTACCCAAAGATCGGTCCTGCTGAACTAAATGCGTTTTACTTGTTCTATTAAACACAACAAAACAATCGGCCACTTACTTCCACCCATACATTTTATTTTCCTGATTTATTTGATATCGTTCAAGTGTCTTAATCAAATCCATGGGATTGTCCTTAAAAATTACGAACTCATTTATTTTCTTTTTGGCTGCATCTCCACGTCTCATTTTGTCTACATTTGCGCACAAACTTAAGAAAGTCATGCCAAATGTCACGTTTCACTGGGCAGGCTATGTCAATGGATTCAATAAGTAAGTGACTTATTGAATCCATTGACATGAAATGTCAATAGAAATACATATCTCTCCGTCAACTCACCTCTAAATGGGGGTCGATTGCTTAACAAGTAGCACGTCAGCAAAATGTAATAACTTTGAGATTTTATTTTTTTTAGCACTATGGCAATGGGAAATGGACATAAAACAAGTAAAAACGCATTAAGTTCGGCTGGGCCGAACTTTGAATACCCACCAACTGGGAAATATAATCAACCACATCTAGTAAAAATACGGTGCACCATTTATCAACCCACAAAAGCTGCATATGAAACAGGGTTCGATCTGGAGCAAGCTCATTACGTACGTCGAGAGTCTAACACAAATCACGGTGCCAAATTTAAGCAAAATGCGGTAGTAATTGCTCCTCTTATGGACCCTAGAACCTAAATTAGAAGACAGGGTAGGGACAGGTTGGATGGCAGCTACATCCAAATGTCGTTCGATCACAACCATTCTTAGTATAGATCTTGAGGGTCCTGAAACAAAAATGACTGTGCTAGATTTCCGTGAAATCAGGCAATAAATGAGCTTTTTATGGGCCTAAGAACTTAAATCAGGAGATCTGTATATATGGCACATATTCCCAGAAAACGTTCGATCTTGACCACACTTGTTTTGGATGTCAAGGGTCTAAGAATAACTCGAAGTGCCAAATTCTAGCGAAATCTTATATATAAAATTAAATTTGTGTTTGTTTGTTTGTTCCGTATAGACTCAAAAACGGCTGAACCGATTACCTTGAAATATTCCCAGATTGTGTAGATTGGTCGGAGGAAAAATATAGGCTATATAATTTTTTGATATCGGGAGGGGGGCGGACGCTCCCCCTTACCCCTTACCCCAACAGAATATAAGTGGACCGATCGGGACAATATGGGATTCAGATGAAAGGTATTGAATAAAGAGTAGAGTACAAATTTCATAATAAATGTTAGGTTCAAGTATCTGGGGGGCCGCTCCAGCCCCAAAACCCCTTAAAATAGGTTTATTTGACGATCATGACCAAATGGGACTCAAATGAAAGATATTCGGGAGTAGATTACGAATATGGTCAGGAAGTAGGAATAGACTTTATAATTTATTGATAACGGTAGGGGGCGGACCCTCCACCTTTATCGCAAAACAACCACCCAAATTCAAAAGTGGACCGATACGGACAATATGGGTATCAAATGAAAAGAATGAGGGAGTAGATAATTAATCTGCCATACAAATTCATGTCGTAGTATAGGGGGGTCATCCGACCCCCATAAAAACGCCCAAAATGTGCACATTAGCCAATCACGGATATATGGGACTCGGTTTGTTTGTTGCGTATAGACTGAAAAATAGTAGAACCGATTTTCTCGAAATTTTCGCATATTGTGTAGGTTGGTCTGGAAGGAAACATAGGCTATATAATTTTTCGGTATCGGAAGGGGGACGGACCCTCCCCCTTAGGCCAAAAACCCAACCCAAAATCAAAAGTGGATCGATCGGGACAATATTGGTATCAAATGAAAGGTATTGGAGAGTAGAGTACGAATATGGTATTAAAATTTGAGTCAAATAACCCATCGGGCCGCCCCAACCCCAAACAGACATAATGAACGTTTATTCCAATGACGTTTATTCAAATGAAAGGTATTCGGGAGTAGATTACGAATCTGGCATACAAAATCAGATCGAAGTATAGGGGGTCACGCCACGCCTCAAAAACGCCATTAGACCCATTATGACTATATAATACTTGGCTGAACCGATTTTCTTAAAATTTTCATAGATTGTGTACGTTTGTCTGGAAGGAAACATAGACTATATACTTTTTAGATATCGGGTGGAGGCGGACCCTCCCCCTTACCCCAAAAACGTCACACATATCCGAAAGTGGTTCGATGGGCGCAATACGGGTATCAGTTTGGAGACCAGGAAACGAATACCGTATTTAAATTTGGGTCCAAGTACCCAGCGGGCCTTCTCCCCCCCCCCCCCCCCCCAACCCCAAAACTTCTCTAAGCAGATAAATTCGAAGTTCATAGCAATATGGGACTCAAATGAAAAGTATTGAGCAGTATATTACAAATATGGCATAAAACATTAGGTCCAACTAATGGAAGGTAGACCACCCCCAAATACTCCCTAATGGGTAAAATGTGTGTTAAATTTCAACGAATTTCAGCGTAATATATCCACCTTTTATGCGCAAATGCAAATTTTGGCCATGAACATTCAACTAAGGAACAGGGGCAAACTTCTCACTTATCAATGAATGCAGTCCAATTCAAATTTAAGCTCAATGATAAGGGGCCTCCTTTTTATAGCCGAGTCCGAACGGCGTGATGCAGTGCGAGACCTCTTTGGAGAGAAGTTTTACATGGCATAGTACCTCACAAATGTTGCCAGCATTAGCAGGGGAAAACCATCGCTGAAAAAATTTTCTGATGTTGTCGCCAGGATTCGAACTCAGGCGTTCGGCGTCATAGGTGGACATTTTAACCTCTGCGCTACGGTGGCCTCCTCAATGATGAGAGACCTTTTTTATTGCCTAGTTCGAACGGCGTCCCGCAGTGCGACACCTTTTTGGGGAAAATTTTTTAAATTACCATGCATGGCATTGTACCTCGCAAATGTCGCCAACATTATGAGGGGATAAAATCCGCTTTGTCCGATGCTCTCGCCAGGATTCGAACACGTTTAGCGTCATAGACTACAGTGACACGAATTCGATATCCGCATTCAGGGTGAAGTGTCCACACTCTATAAGAATATTAGAGAGTTAAAGAAGGCCCAGCGGAGCGGGCCCGGTTCGGCTAGTATCCAAATAAAATCTGATCTATACAATACTCGGTACGGATACTGAGATGTCTTTTACAGCACGCTGTGTCAAATTTCAGCGAAATCGCTTAAGAAATCCGCCTGTATGCGCATAAAACCTTTATGTGTGGCTATGTCAACATATAGTCCTATATAGCCTATATTCGAGCTTTACTTGCCTTTGGATAAAAACAAGAATCTGTGTTTTACGTCAATATCTCTACTTTTAAACACTGTAGAGTGTTTACAACAGAAACACAAACGGACAAACAGACAGACAAAGCTAGATCGTCTTAAAATCAATATAGGTTAGGTTAGGTTGAATGAGCATGATACCAGACATTAGATGTCTTAGTACCCGCCGAGACCAATTGTGGCCCATTGTGATTCCTCAATAGCTTTTCTCTCTTCGATCTGGGTGGATTAACTTTCGACCCCACTGACTGAACAATAAATAACAGACTTTCTGGATACAGTCCCCACCCGGATTGATTCTTTAATAGCCTTTCCCGCTTCAATCTGGGTGGATTAACTGCAGCCGTCACTGATTGCTTTACAATTAATCACTGTACCCTCTCGTACCACTTTGATGACAAAAGAATTCAATCTTCCTGGAGTCAAACCTCTTAACTACTCCAATGCCTGAAAGAAAAAAAGGATCCAGTATCTTATGCCTACTATGACTTAAGGTCGGACATTGGTATATTTCGATGTGTTGCAAACGAAATCATGAAACGAATATGCCTCCACCCTTCGGAGGCATTGTGGGTATAAAAATGTTCAACGACCAAACCCTGACCTTTGACAGTGAACTACTGAGTAACATGACCGTTATAGGTGAATGAAAACCATTACAAAGAATAATAAATTCATTCGGTTTACACTTCCTCACGTTCGTTAAAAAATCAAAGCAAGCGTCAGCTTCAGAAAAAACGCATAAAGCTTACATAATACCTTCAATGGCTGTTAACAATAAAACATGGCACACCGTGTTATCGATGTTATAATAAAATCAGTTTTTGATGTTAAACAAATTGGAGTATGGGTATAAGTATGAAATTGAATTTTAATTTGAAGCTTAAACTTGTGTGGACTACTTTTTCCCTGACGCCGTTGCCTTATGGTGAAATGATATGTTATGGAAATCAGGCAAAACCAAATATTAAAAGCATCGGAATGTTTTTTTAACATATTGTAAATTTGGGCAATATTTTCAACGGAAATCCAATTTGAAAGTAAAGGGTGATTTTTTTGAGGTTAGGATTTTCATGCAGTATTTGACAGATCACGTGGGATTTCAGACATGGTGTCAAAGAGAAAGATGCTCAGTATGCTTTGACATTTCATCATGAATAGACTTACTAACGAGCAACGCTTGCAAATCATTGAATTTTATTACCAAAATCAGTGTTCGGTTCGAAATGTGTTCATTCACCGTAACGTTGCGTCCAACAGCATCTTTGAAAAAATACGGTCCAATGATTCCACCAGCGTACAAACCACACCAAACAGTGCATTTTTCGGGATGCATGGGCAGTTCTTGAACGGCTTCTGGTTGCTCTTCACTCCAAATGCGGCAATTTTGCTTATTTACGTAGCCATTCAACCAGAAATGAGCCTCATCGCTGAACGGTGAATGAACACATTTCGAACCGAACACTGATTTTGGTAATAAAATTCAATGATTTGCAAGCGTTGCTCGTTAGTAAGTCTATTCATGATGAAATGTCAAAGCATACTGAGCATCTTTCTCTTTGACACCATGTCTGAAATCCCACGTGATCTGTCAAATACTAATGCATGAAAATCCTAACCTCAAAAAATCACCCTTTACAATAATTTCAAATGTCAAAAAAATTCTAACTTATATTAGGGGGGTAAAAAAATTAAATAAAAATAAATTTTAAGCTTTATATAAAATCGAAAAGGCGAAAAGAATTTCTTTTAATAAATTTTAATTTTTGTACCCACAACCAGTGTTGCCACTCAAGAAAATTATTTCCTACCAAAATTTAAGTAATATCCTGCCAGACGCGATCAAGACCTACCAAATTTTTTACAAGCCAAGAATGCGGTATATGTTTTTATACCCACCACCGAAGGATGGGGTATATTCATTTTGTCATTCCGTTTGCAACACGTCGAAATATCCATTTCCGACCCTATAAAGTATATATATTCTTGATCAGCGTAAAAATCCAAGACGATCTAGCCATGACCGTCCGTCTGTCCGTCTGTCTGTTGAAATCACGCTACAGTCTTTAAAAATAGAGATATTGAGCTGAAATTTTGCATAGATTCTTTTTTTGTCCATAAGCAGGTTAAGTTCGAAAATGGGCTATATCGGACTATATCTTCATATAGCCCCCATATAGACCGATCCGCCGATTTAGGGTCTTATGCCCATAAAAGCCACATTTATTATCCGATTTTGTTGAAATTTGGGACAGTGAGTTGTGTTAGGCTCTTCGACATCTTTTGTCAATTTGGCTCAGATCGGTCCAGATTTGGATATAGCTGCCATATAGACCGATCCTCCGATTTAGGGTCTAAGGCCCATAAAAGCCACATTTATGGTCCGATTTTGCTGAAATTTGGGACAGTGAGTTGTCTTAGGCCCTTTGACATGCTTCTTTAATTTGGTCCAGATCGGTTCAGATTTGGATATAGCTGCCATATAGACCGATCCTCCGGTTTAGGGTCTTAGGCCCACAAAAGCCACATTTATTATCCGATTTTGATGAAATTCGGGGCAGTAAATTGTGTAAGGCCCATCGACATCCTTCGTTAATTTGGCTCAGATCGGCCCAGATTTAGATATAGCTGCCATATAGATCGATCCTCCGATTTATGGTGTAAGGCCCATAATAGCCACATTCATTATCCGATTTTGCTGAAATTTGGGACAGTGAGATGTGTTAGGCCCTTTGAAATATTTCTTCAATTTGGTCCAGATCGGTTCAAATTTGGATATAGCTGCCATATAGACCGATTTCTTGATTTATGGTTTTGGGCCCATAAAATGCTCATTTATTGCCCGATGTCCCCGAAATTTGGAACAGTGAGTTAAGTTAAGCCCCTTGACATACTTCTGCAATATCGCACATGTCGGTCCAGATTTGGATATAGCTGCCATATAGACCGATATCTAGGTTTGAGATTTTGGGGCCATAAAAGACGCATTTATTGTCCGAAGTCGCTGAAATTTGAGACAGTGAGTTTGGTTAGGCTTTTCGACGTCCTTCTTCAATTTTGCCCAGATCAGTCCAGATTTGAATATAACTGCCATATAGACCGATCTCTGGATTTAAGGTTTAGGGCCCATAAAAGAGGCATTTATTGTCCGATTTCGCCGAAATTTGGGACAGTGCTTAGTGTTAGGCTCTTCGACATGTTTATGCAACTTGACCCAAAGCGGTCCAGATTTGGATATAGCTGCCATGTAGACCGATATCTCGATTTAAAGTCTTGGCCCCATAAAAGGCGCATTTATAATCCGATTATACTGAAATTTGACACAGTGACTTATGTTCGGCTTTTCGACATCCGTGTCGTATATAGTTCAGATCGGTATGAGGTATATGAGTATAAGGTATGAAATTTTCACCGAATTTTGATGAAAGGTGGTTTACATATATACCCGAGGTGGTGGGTATCCAAAGTTCGGCCCGGCCGAACTTAACGCCTTTTTACTTGTTACATCTGCCACAGTAGAGTAGGCCATTTTGACGTTCCATTTGCAACACATCAAAGCCTATAAACCTATCTTTTTAGGGTGGGGACACTCCGATCTGAATGCGGATATCGAATTCGTGCCATTGTAGTCTACGACGCTGAACGCGTTCGAATCCTGGCAAGAACATCGAACAAAGTGGTGTTTATTCCCTCTTAATGTTGGCGACAGTTAAGAGGTACAATGACATGACTGGTCATTTAAAAAATTTTCCCCAAAGAGGTGTCGCAAAAAAGGTCCCTTATCATTGAGTTTAAACTTTAATCGGAAAGCACTTATTGATGTATGAGAATTTGCCCCTTCTCGGTTCCTGTTGGTAATGTTCTTCTTTAGGGTATCTAAAAATTATATAGCCTATATTTTCTTCCAGACCAACCTACACAATCTATGAAAATTTTAAGAATATCGGTTCATCCAAGTATCATATTGTCATAATGGGTCTAATGGGGTTTTGGAGGAGTGGCGTGACCCCCTATACTTCGATCTGATTTTGTATGCCAGATTCGAAATCTACTCCCGAATACCTTTCATTTGAGCACCATATTGAAATGAACGTTCAATATGTCTGTTTGTGGGAGTTTTGGGGTGGGGCGGCCCGATGGGTACTTCCACTCAAATTGTAATACTATATTCGTATTCTACTATCCAATACCTTTCATTTGATACCTATATTGTCCCAATCGGTAAACTTTTGATTTTGGGTTGTGTTTTTGACATAAGGGGGAGGGTCCGTCCCCCTTCCTATACCGAAAAATTATATAGCCTATGTTTCCTTCCAGACCAACCTACAAAATATGCGAAAATTTCGAGAAAATCGGTTCTGCCGTTTTTCAGTCTATACGGGACAAACATACCGAGTCTCATATATCCGTGATTGGCTAATGTGCCCATTTTGGGCGTTTTTGTGGGGTGGGGTGACCACCCTACTCTTCGACATGAATTTGTATGCCAGATTCGTTATCTACTCCCGCATACTTTTCATTTTATACCCATATTGTCCGTATCGGTCCAATTTTAATTATGGGTGGTGTTTTTGGGAGGGTCCGCCACCTTCTATTATCAATAATATTCATAATCTACTACTGACCATATTCATATTCTTTGGTTTTGGAGCTGGGGCGGCCCCCCAAGTACTTGGACCCTACTTTATTATAAAATTCGTACTCTACTCTTGAATACCTTTCATTTGAATTCCATATTGTCGCGATCTGTCAACTTTTATTTTTGGGTAGTACTTTTGGGGTAAGGGGGAGAGTCCGCCCCCTCCCGATATCAAAACATTTTATAGCCTATGTTTCATTCCGGACCAACATACACAATCTGTAAAATACGGAACAAACAAACAAACCGACAAACAAACACTGAAGTTTTCCTAAGCTGGTCAAGCTGTAATAGTCTAAACAGAGTCCTCTCTGGCGACGAATCCTTTATAAACAAATCGATCGGCTGAAGTCCCATGATAACCTCTAGGGACATTGTCGCAGTAGTGTCGAAGGCATGAAGTAAATTTTGCAAATTTTGCCCATGAACATTCCACTAAGGAACAGGGGCAAACTTCTCACATATCAATGAGTGCAGTCCGATTCAAGTTTTTAGGCTCAATGATAAGGGGCTTCCTTTTTATAGCCGAGTCCGAACGGCGTGCCGCTGTGCGACACCTCTTTGAAGAGAAGTTTTACATGGCATAGTACCTCGCAAATGTTGCCAGCATTAGGAGGGGAAAACCACCGCTGATAATTTTTTCTGATGGTCTCGCCAGGATTCGAACCCAGGCGTTCAGCGTCATAGGCGGACATGCTAACCTCTGCGCTACGATGGCCTCCGAAAGCATGAAGTGCTTATATATTTTATTTGCTTGATATAATCTTGAAGTTAGATGGAAGCACGGTCGCTATGGTGCTCGGTGGGTCTGTTTGCGAGCGGGCACACTCTACTTCACGGTTAGGCACAGGGATTCCGCATTTGGTAGGTGACACACCCTAATACTTAGTCAGGCAGAGTAATTGCTCAGAGGCACACCCCAATACACGGGTGGCTAGGGGGCACACACTAATATACGTTACTGTTCGGGTGTCCGTCGGCTTCATTCAAGAAGACTTGGGCAAGATAATTTAGATTGTCCAAGCATAGAAGACATTGACGAAAATATCAACAGGATTACGACTGCACTGCTGGGGTCCTTCGAACATAGTTGTCCTCTTCGGGAAAGGAAATCAGCCCAAGGAAAATATGAAATTTAAAGAGGCTGGGGCGCGATAGTAATTGTCCACTTTGAAAACACTGTGCAGCCATTTCGCAACAGGCAATCATGCCAAATGGCTTCATCACCATTCATCTCATCATTGGTAATAAATTCTTGAAGTTCATATTTTTGTAATATCCTTTGCTTGGTTTGTTGGTTGCTAATAACTTTCGTTTGCGGTAAAAGCCCCAAGTAAGGGCCATTACCTTTAACCAATGTATAAGGTGCACATACATATTTATTGCTAATGGTTTTTGGGATTTGTGTTGGGATTCGGATCGATTCCATGAAGCTTTTCTTGTCTATGCAACACTTCAACTGTCATTCACACATAGAGAGAGAGAGAGATGCTTCCGAAAAATATTTAAACACATTATCAAACCCAACCGAATGACTTAAAGCCCATCACACTGCCTGTCCGACTATACGTCAAAGTCTTTCTCATCCGCCCATCATCTCAAACATACATAAAAGACGTTAGACTTTCATGACTTTTCGATTAGCATTTTTTATGAGTAAAAGTGAAAATATAAACATAACAAAATAAATATGTACATACAGTGGTGGCCAAATGATTAGGGACACTGTGTATAATATCGAAAAATTAGATTACTCAATGTTTTAAATTTCAGCGAAATCGGTTAAAAAATTAAGCTTTTATGGACCTTAGACCCTTTTGCTGGGGATCGGTATATATGACAGCTATACTTAAATATAGACCGATTTGATCGATATTTAGGTCAGATATCAGGAGGCTTGAGATAATCTTCTGTTTCAAATTTCAGGGAAATCGGGTAATAAATAAAGCTCTAATGGACTTCAGACCCTTTGTCGGCCGTTCAGTATATATGGCAGCTATATATAAATATAGTCCGATAAGGACCATATTTGGGTCAGGTGTCGGCAGGCCTAAAACTACTCACTGTTTCAAATTTAAGCGAGATAGGATGAAAAATGAGGCATTTTTAGTCATTAGACCCTTTATAGGGAGATCGGTCTATATAGCAGCTATATCCAAATATGATCCGATTTGGTCCGTGCAAGAACATAACCAGCGTTCATCAAAAAGATGTCTCTGTGCTAAATTTCAGCTCAATATCTCAATTTTTGAAGGCTGTAGTGTGAATACAACAGACGGACGGACAGACGGACAGACACACGGACATCGTTAAATCGTCATAGAATTTTACGACGATCCGAAATATATACACTTTGAAGGGTCGGAAATTGCTATTTCGATGTGTTGCAAACGGATTGACTAAATGAATATACCCCCTATCCTACGGTGGTGGGTATAAAAGAGTACCTGACTTTAACATAACATAAGGCCAGGACAAATTTCGTCCAATTTTTGCTGCGACAGCTGATTGGGAACAATTATGTAAATGCAAATACAAATTGCCCATGAACATTCCATTAAGGAGCAGGGAAAACTTCTCACATATCAACCAACCTCCTATTTATAGCCGAGTCCGAATGGCGTGCCGAAGAGCGACATCTCTTATGGGAGAAGTTTTAGTATTGCATGGTAACTCACAAATGTCGCCAGCATTAGGAGGGGATAACCACCACTGAAATATATTTTTCTTATGTTCTTGCCAGGATTCGAACCCAGGCGTTTAGCGTCATGGGTGGACATACTAACTTCTGCGCTACTAGTAATTTTCCAACTAGAATTTACCCCTTCTCGGTTCCTGGTGGTAATGTTCTTCCTAGGATAATGTTCTCATTAGGGGAGAGATGACAGCTCAGACATTTCGACTCAAATATGGATATCAAATTCGTGCAGCACTTCCTAATCCCTTTAATTTGAGCCCCATATTGCCATGGCCGGTGAACATGAACCGTTTGGAGGGTGTTTTAGGGCTGGGGCGGCCACCGGCACTTTTCACTGAAAGTAGATATCAAGTTCGTTCTTCATTCCCAACGGAAATGAAGCTCAGTTTAGGGCATGCTTAAGGGCGTATCCCAAAACACTTGGCTCCAAAATTGGATATCAAATTCGTTTTCTACTCTCAAATACCTTTCATTTGAGTCCCATATTGTCATAATGGGTCTAATAAACCATTTGAGGGATCTTTAGGAGGAAAAGCACCACCTAGACTTGAACGCAAATTTTAATGTCATATTCGTAATCTACTCCCTAATAACTTTCATATGAGTATCATATAGCCATGGTCGGCTAATATGCCCATTTGGGGGTGGGCTACCTGCCATTACTTGGACCTAATGTTTTATGCCATATTTGTAATGTACTGCCTAATACTTTTCATTTGATTCCCATATTGACACGAACTTCGAATATATCTGTTTAGAGCAATTTTGGGGTTGGGGGGACCGCTGGGTACTTGGACCCAAATTTTAATACCATATTCTTTTTCTGGTGTCCAATACCTTTCATTTGATACCCTTATTGTGCCCATCGGACCACTTTCGGATATGTGTGGCCTTTTTGAGGTAAACGCCGATATCTAAATATTATATAGCCTATATTTCCTTTCAAACAAACGCACACAATCTATGAAAATTTTAAGAAAATCGGTTCAAAATCTATCATATAGTCATAATGGGTTTAATGGCGTTTTTGAGGTGTGGCGTGACCCCCTATGCTTCGAAATCTACTCCCAAATACCTTTTATTTGAGCCTCATATTGAAATGAACGTCCAATATGTCTGTTTGGGGTAGTTTTGGGGTTGGGGCGGCCCGATAGGTACTTAAACTCAAATTTGGATACCATACTCGTATTCTACTCTCAAATAACTTTCATTTAATATCTATATTGTCCCGATCGATCCAGTTTTGATTTTGGGTTGTGTTTTTGGCATAA
Organism: Stomoxys calcitrans; assembly: GCF_963082655.1. Taxonomy (NCBI): domain Eukaryota; kingdom Metazoa; phylum Arthropoda; class Insecta; order Diptera; family Muscidae; genus Stomoxys; species Stomoxys calcitrans. The sequence goes on along the minus strand of NC_081553.1, from coordinate 67,153,590 downwards.
GGGGGAGGGTCCGTGCCTCCTCCGATCCTCAAAAATTATATAGCCTTAATTTCTTTCCAGACCAACCTACACAATATTCGAAAATTTCAAGAAAATCGGTTCTGCCGTTTTTCAGTCTATACGGAACAAACAAACCGAGTCCAATATATCCGTGATTGGCTAATGTGGCAATTTTGGGCGTTTTTGTGGAGGTGGGGTGACCCCCTATATTTCGACATGAGTTTGTATGCCAGATACGTTATCTACTCCCGCATACTTTTCATTTGATACCAATATTCTCCTTATCGGTCCACTTTTGTATTTTGGGTTATATTTTTGGGGTAACGGTGGAGGGTCCGTCCCCTTCCGTTATCAATTAATTATAAAGCCTATTCCTACTTCCTGACCATATTCGTAATCTATTCCCGAATACCTTTTATTTGAGTCCCATATAGTCATGATCGTCAAATAAACCTATTTTAAGGGGTTTTGGGGCTGGGGTGACCCCCCAGGTTCTTGGACCCAACTTTTATTATGAAATTCGTACTCTACTCTTGAATGCCTTTCATTTGAATCCCATATTGTCCCGATCGGTCCACTTTTATTTTTGGGTATTACTTTTAGGGTAAAGGGTTATCCAAAAATTATATAGCCCATGTTTCCTTCAAGACCAACCTACAAAATCTGTGAAAATTTCAAGGTAATCTGTTCCGCCTTTTTTGAGTCTATACGGAACTAACTAATGAAAAACAATGTGTTTATCATCAAAATAAATTTTTGTAAATTTACCACGGTGTCCTTAATCTTTTGGCCACCACTGTATAAACATACATGCCAGTCATACACATACATGGAATGACATTTCAAAGGAAAAAACTTTTAAGCAGAAACTTCAACTCCTTTTTTCCTTTGGCATTCCTGTAAATATTAGCTTGCCAAATATTTGAATATGAAAAAAATGTTTTTTTTTTTTAATATTTGCACTCCACTGTGTGCGTCTGTTTGTGTCATAATTCATTGGTATCCGCACTTCGCTGTGCGCTTTTAATTTCAATAAATCATGGGCGTTATAATCCAGCAACAAAAAGTTTATTGTAAATTTGCATACAAATTTCAAACATTGATTTAGGGCAAATTTGTTATTGACTCCTTGAGAGAGAGAGAGTGTATGAAGAAATGTAAACAAATTTAACAGTTTTGTGCAAGGATATGGATTTCCCAAATGAATGAACTAAACGTTGATTTCTTCAATGATAAGTTTATAGCTTTAGTGAAAAAATTAATTTCTTTGCTCTATGAGTATACTGGGTAAAATCATGAAGGAGCAGGGGGTTAACTTCTCACATATAAATGAGTTATGTCAGATTTAAGTTTAAGCTAAAAAATTAGGGACCCCTTTTAATAGCCGAGTCGGAACGGCGTGCCTCTGTGCGACATCTCTTTGGGTGGAGTTTTTGTATGGCATTATGCTAAGGTGGCCTCCACCAGTATACTGTATTCGGTATTATTATGATATTCATACAATCGCTTACCCCCTATTGTAGTGAGTATAAAAGACCCTTGCGTCGGTTTTACTAATGTGTTTTACTTGTATCTATTTGGGTGTTCCAAACAAAGAGATACAAGTAAAACACATTAAGTTTCGTCCGTCTGCCTGTCGCAAGCACGCCAACTTTCGAAGGAGTAAAACTAGGCGCTTAAAATTTTGCACAAATTCTTATTTGTGCAGGTCGGTTGGGATTGCATATCAGAGCCACGACGTCGGAGTCGGAGTCAAGCAATTTTCCCTGGAGTCGGAGTCGAAATAAATAGCTCGACTGCGAAATCGGACAATAAATGCGTCTTTTATGGGTCCAAAACCTTAAAACGAGAGATCGGTCTATATGGCAGCTATATCCAAATCTGGACCGATCTAAACAAAATTGAAGAAGAATATCGACGAGACCAAAAAAACTAACGGTCCCAAAGTTCGGCGAAATCGGACAATAAATGCGCCTTTTATGGGTAAAATACCTTCAATCGCGAGTTCGGTCAATATGGCAGCTATATCCAAATCTGGACCGATCTAAACCAAATTGAGGAAAAATGTCGAAGGGTCCATCACAACTCACTGTCCCAACTTAAAGACTATAAATGCGCCTTTTAAGGGCCCAAAACCTTACATATAGAGATCGGTATATATGGCAGCTATATCCAAATCTGGACCGATCTGTGCCATATTGCAGAAATATGTCTGAGGGCTTGACTTAACTCACTGTCCCAAATTTCGGCGACATTGGACAATAAAAGTGCCTTTTATGGGCGCAAGACCCTAAATCGACAGATCTGTCTATATGGCAGCTATATCCAAATCTAAACCGATCTGGGCCAAATTGAAGAAGGATGTACAAGGGCCTAACACAACTCACTGTCGCAAATTTCAGCAAAATCGGTTAATGAATGTGGATTTTATGGGCCAAAGGCCCTAAATCGGCGGATCGGTCTATATGGGGGCTATATCAAGATATAGTCCGATATTACCCATCTTCGAACTTAACCTGCTTATGAACAGAAAAATAATCTGTGCAAAATTTCAGCAAAATCGTATAGTAAATGTGGATTTTATGAGCCTAAGACCCTAAATCGGCTGATCGGTCTATATGGGGGCTATATGAAGATATAGTCCGATATAGCCCATCTTTGAACTTAACCTGCTTATGAACGAAAAAAGAATCTGTTCAAAATTTCACCTCAATGGCTCTATTTTTAAAGACTGTAGCGTGATTTCAACATACAGACGGACGGATAGATCGTCTTAGATTACACTGATGAATACACTCCCATCCTTCGTTGGTGCGTATAAAAACATATAAAATATAGAAAAATGCATGAAATCTTTATTTGAATCGATCGTGCAGTCCATATAATTTAATGTTTGAAGATTGTTTCATGCAAATGTTGACCGTGACTGCGCCTCAACTGGTCCATCGGCTTGATCCAGTTTTGGCATACTCTTTTCAACATTTCGGCCGATATCTCACGAATAAATCCTTCAATGTTGTTTTCCAATGCATAGCCCCACAAAAAATAGTCTACAGACATTAAATCGCACGATCTAGGCGGCCAATTAACCGGTCCCGAATGTGAAATAAAATGTTCACCGAACTCGCCTCTCAAAAAGTCCATTGTTACGCGTGCTGTGTGGCATGTGACACGGTCTTGTTGAAACCACATGCCATGCAAGTCCAGCTCTTGCATTTTGGGCAAAAAACAGGTTGGATATCATCTCACGTTAGCTCTCACCATTTACAGTAACGTTACGATTCGCATCATCATTGAAGAAGTACGGTCCAATGAAGCCACCAGCCCATAAACCGCACTAAACTGTGAGTTTTTATACCCTCCACCATAGGATGGGGGGTATACTAATTTCGTCATTCTGTTTGTAACTACTCGAAATATTCGTCTGAGACCAGACGAATTACCAGACGAATTACCGGGTGGAGTCAGTGTCGCAGGTTGTAATATTAAAGTATTACTTTACGCAGATGACATAGTAATTCTATCTGATTCCCCCAATGGTTTACAAACGATGATAAACTCTTTGCAAGGGTATTGCACTAAATGGCGTTTGAAAGTCAACTTATTGAAATCGAAGATACTTGTTTTTCGTAGAGGTAGTCGAATAAAGTCAGGTCTGAAATGGTATTATGATAATCAAGAGATTGAGATTGTAAACCGATACACCTATCTTGGAGTTGAACTTGCATACAATTTATCATTCAATACTCACTTACAGACTAAACTTTTGTCTTCCAAGATGGCTATAAATTCTACATGGTCGAAATATTTAGCCCAATCTAGAATATCGAAAAGTAATAAATTGAAGATTTTCACAGCATGCTCTAGATCAATAATGTTTTATGCATCACAAATATGGGGTTTCCAGAAATATGAATGTGTGGAGAAACTGCTAAGATTTTTCATTAAAAAAATGTTGTACCTTCCAAATAATACGCCAAACTATATCATGCACTTAGAAACTGGTCTACCCACTTTATATATGTCTACGTTAAAGAATCATTTTTGTTATGTCAGCAGAGTTCTGCGTTTAGGATCACACAGATTGCCACGAGTACTTGCAGAAAAAGTTTTGGAGTTGAAAATATATTGGGCGAAAGAATGGTCAAATATATGCGAAAAGATACAATACTTTCCTCCCAATCATAACGTCCCCGTTTGTTATTATTGGAAGGAGATTATTGACAATTTGAGTACTCACGAACGTAATGATTTTTGTAGCAGTGCAAATAACTCGCAATTCCATGATCTTTATTCTTGCTTACAATACAGTCAAATCCCTTCTTGTACTGCAGATCTATCTGCATATGCAACAGGTTTGATTATAAAAGCTAGAGGTGGCCTGCTTGACTTGAATGCCAAACATTTCACTGGAAGAAATAACTCAAATGTATTTTGTTCAATTTGTAATTTAAACCAGCCCGAAGACACATTACATTTTATTGGAGCTTGCCCTATTTTAGCAGAATACAGAACAATATTTTTTGGCAAGCGTGTTCTTGAAGAGAGTGAAGTTATTCAGATACTAAATGGCACGAATTTTCTTTCACTGTACAAATATATTATTGCAAGTTGTAAATATAGAAAATTAATTCTAAATGAATACAATATCTAATCACATATGAATTCTTTTTATTGTATAACTTAATATGAGAAAATGGCAAACAGCAAATCGCTAAGCCAAACATAGATGTAGAATACGAATCATTTATATATAATTTATCGAGGAAGTAACATAAGCAATTTGTAAACTCATCTATTAATTAAATAAAAAAAATAAAATAAATATTCGTCTGAGACCCCATATAGTATATATATTCTTGATCGTCGCGACATTTTATGTCGATCTAGCCATGTCCGTCCGTCTGTCCATCCGTTCGTCTGTCTGTCGAAAGCACGCTAACTTCCGAAGGAGTAAAGCTAGCCCCTTGAAATTTTGCACAAATACTTCCTAATAGTGTAGGTCGGTTGGTATTGTAAATGGGCCATATCGGCCCACGTTTTGATATAGCTGCCATATAAACCGATCTTGGGTCTTGACTTCTTGAGCCTCTAGAGTGCGCAATTCTTATCCGATGGGAATGAAATTTTGCACGACGTGTTTTGTTATGATATCCAAAAATTGTGCTAAGAATAGTTCAAATCATATAAACCGATCTGGGGTCTTGACTTCTTGAGCGTCTAGAGGACGCAATTATTATCCGCTTTGACTGAAATTTTGCATGAGATATTTTGTTATTACTTTCAACAACGGTGCTAAGAATGGTTTAAATCGATTCATAACCTCATATAGCTGCCATATAAACCGATCTTGAGTCTTGACTTCTTAGGCCTCTACAGGGAGCAATTGCTATCCGATTTGACTGAAAACTTGCATGAGGTGTTTTATTATGACTTCCAACAACTGTGCTGAGTATGATTCAAATCGGTTCATAACCTAATATAGCTGTCATATAAACCGATCTGGGTCTTGACTTCTTGAGCCACTAGAGGACGCAATTAATTTCCGATTTAACTGAAATTTTGTACAACGGCTTCTCTCGTGATCTTTAACATACGCGTCGAAAATGGCATGAATCGGTTTATAGCCTAATGGAGTTCCCCTATAAACCAATCTTACTATTTTACTTCTCCAGCCCCTAAAGTGCGCAATTCTAACTAGATTTGGCTGACATTTTACGCAATGACTTCTACTATGGTCTCCAATATTCAATTCAATTATGGTCCTAAATGAACCATAACTTGATATTGTTCCAATAACATAGCAATTCTTTTCTTTTATCCTTTGTTTTCCTAAAATGAGATACCGTGGCAAGAGCTCTACAAATGTGATCCATGGTGGAGGCTATATAAGCTTCGGCCCGGACGAACTTAGCGCGCTTTTACTGGTAACTTCTCATTTGTTTGTTTCAAATATAGGTGATGGGAAATTTAGGATAGTTTCGATACTATCGATATTTATTTTCTAAACTACTGAAAATATCGAATATTGCGATTATCGATAGTTTGCCAGCTCTACTACTTAAGCGTGTTTGTGGTTCAATATCCAACAATGTAAGTTTGGTGCGAAATTTAGTCACAATAGCCCGAGTAGCCGCTTAAGTAGGTCGATTATACTGACCATAAAATGGAAGAAGCTCGCGATGAAATTTCATAACAGAGCACTCATTTTGATAATAAAATTTAATAATTTGCAAGCGTTGTTCGTTTGTAAGACGATTCATGGTTACTTTACAGATCAAACGGAAGATATTTAACAGTGAAACAAAACACGAAACGTGCTGTTTAAAACAGTGTTGCCAAAAAGATGATAGTTAAAAAATCACCCTTTACAATATATACGGTTTTTTGTCGAAACTCTACATACTAAACTTACCCGGCTTAGCCCGCATACCCAATAGGGTGTAGGTTAACAAAAGTCCGCCTTTTCCCGACATAAGCCCGTCCCTACTTTTTGAATTTAACTTTTGTATCGCGAGCTTAACATTTGATTATGATGAGATTCATAGCGTATAATTCATAGAGATATCGTCGCCATATAAACCAAACACCAGCAAAACTAGCAAACTGAACTTTTCACTTCTTTTACTTAAACAGTAGTTTCCATGGCTTATCTCTTTATTCATCTGTAGGCTATTTTAAGCAGAAATACTTTTTGTAAATGTACAAAAATGTGTTTGGAGCATGTCGCTAAGATTCCTTACCAGAAGAAAGAAAGTCCTTCCGTGAATATAAAACAAAGTTTTTTTTTCTGTCTTCTCCTTGTGTATAAGAAATATCAAACTTTTTTGAGGACAAATTTGTTTACAACTTTTGTTTACTATTTTTTTTTCTTTGTTTGTCAGAAGTCATCATATCAACAATATTAACTATTAGAGTCGCATTTAAAGCCATAGCGTCTTTAGTTTGCCAAAAGTTTGTTTCTTGGAATTGCCATGACTTTTCTGTCTGTCTGTCCTTTTTACTACTGCATTTAGACTCGAACAAAAGTTAAGGACTTTTCCCAATCGTGGTTGGTCAATGGCTCCGACTGTTGCTCTTTTCTCATCTTCCAAAGTTCTAAGGAAATCCTTAAAGATTATCGTCATGGTTTCCACGAAAGAAGGTACTAAAGCAACAGTCTAAGAATATATACTTGGAATGTATACGAGTTCATTGAGGAAGGAACACAAAAACTTTTATCTGTTGTAAGAGAGATATTGAGCATTTATTGTTCAAAAACATCAATGGAGTTATTCTTGCTAATGGTACCACATTGTCGTTTATGATTGCAGTAAGTTTGTAAATAAAATGTTGTAGATAAATTGCGAAAATATATTCTATAAATTGCATGTTCAATTAGCATGTCCGCCTACGACGCTGAACACATGAGTTCCAATCCTGACGAGACCATCAGAAAAAAATTTCAACGGTGGTCTTTTCCTCCTAATGAAGGTAACATTTGTGAGATAGCTCCAAAGAGGTGTCACACTGCGGCACACCCTTCAGGCTCGGCTATAAATAGGAGGCCCCTTATCATCATTGAGCTTAAAACTTCAATCGGACTGCACTCATTGATATGTGAGAAGTTTGCCCCTATTCCTCAGTGGAATGTTCATGGGAAAGTTTTGCATTTGCATTGCAATAATGACTGAACTTTGTATACCCACCACCAAATTTGTAATTTTTTGCAATTTGCTAATGAGCATTCCATTAAGGATCAAGGAATGGGAATACTTTTCTCATGTCAATCAGAACTGTCCGATACAAGTTTAAGCACAATAATAAGGGACCTTCTTTTTATTGGGTTGCCCAAAAAGTAATTGCGGATTTTTAAAAGAAAGTAAATGCATTTTTAATAAAACTTAGAATGAACTTTAATCAAATATACTTTTTTTACACTTTTTTTCTAAAGCAAGCTAAAAGTAGCAGCTAATAACTGACAGAAGAAAGAATGCAATTACAGAGTCACAAGCTGTGAAAAAATTTGTCTACGCCGACTATATGAAAAATCCGCAATTACTTTTTGGGCAAACCAATATTACCAAGTCCGAATGATTGGCAGCAGAGAGACACCACTTAGTGGAGAAGAAAAAAACTCCCTATTCCAAATTTCAGCCAAATATCATAAAGAATAAAATATAAGCATGCCATGTTTAATTTGGACATTTCTCTATATGACAGCTATACCAATCTCTAGATTAAATATCTTAAGCCTATTTTATTCGATTTTTATCCGATTTGGAAAAGGGATTTTTTTAGACATATCTACAACTATTCCCAGTATGGTCCATATCGGTCTATCTTTAGGTTTAGGTCTCATACAAACGCATCCCCGATTTTTGGTATTTTTGCTCTGGAACCAACATTTTTATAAAATTTGGCAAGTGATATTTTCTCCGTAAGGAAAAGGGCAGATTCCAACCCAAGGATGAATCGACCAATATTATGACGAAGCTCCTATATAAGGGTATATTTCGAAAATAGAGATTTTTGCAACTAGTTTAGTGAAGTCTAGATTGAATTTAGAGTAGATAAATAGAATTCGCTTTGGGATATGTTTGGGAAATGGAAACAACGTTGAAAAGGGATGGACATTCTATTAAGGCACTTCTCACATAGAGTGCTGTCCAATTCAAGCTCAATAATAACGGACCTCCGTGTCCGAATGGCATGCGGTAGTGCGACACCTCTTTGGGGATACGTTTTTACATGGTCTCTATGCATGGCATAATACTTCACAAATGCCGCCAGCTTTACGTGGGTGAGGACTGCTCCCTAGATACTTGGAACCAATTTAAGTATCATTTGAGTTCCATATTGTTGCGATTGGCCCAAATTTATTTTTGCGCGGTGCCTTTGTGGTTAGGGGGAGGGTCCGCTCCCTTCCAATATGAACAAACTATAGAGTCTTTTGCTCCTTTCAGACCATATTCGCAATCTATAGCCCAATATTGTCATGATCGTCCTATGTGCCTACTTGAATGAAGCAAACTTCAGCCCACTGGATACTTAGATCCAATTTTTAATACCATATTCGTATCATTATACCTACACCTTTCATTTGATATACATATTGTCCCGATCGGTCCACTTCTAATTTTGAGGGTAAGGGGGAGGGCCCGCCCCGTTTCCGTTGTCAATAAATTAAATATGTATCCTCATGCTCCTTTTAGATCAATTTGTTAAAATTAAGAAAATCTGTTTAGTCGTTTTTATACCTACCACCATAGGATGGGGGTATATCAATCTAGTCATTCCGTTTGTAACACCTCGAAATATTCGTCTAAGACCCCTATATATACTTTATATTCTTAATCATCTCGACGTTCTGAGTCGAAATAGCCATGTCCGTCCGTCTGCTGAAATCACGATAGCGGCTGAACGCTTAAAGCTAGCCGCTTGAAATTTTGCACAGATACTTTATATATATTTAGGTCGTTGGGGATTGCAAATAGGCCATATCGGTTCATATTTAAATATACAATAGCTCCCATATAAACCGATCTCCCGATTTGATTTCTTGAGCCCCCGAAAGTGGCAATTTTTGTCCGATTTGGCTGAAATTTTGCACGTGACACAGCTGTTGAAAGTCTGAACAGTATCAGATTTTCAACAGCTGTGTCAATTACGGTACAAATCGGTCTATAACCTGATATAGGTCCCATATAAACCGTTCTACCGATTTGATTGATTGCACGTAGTGTTCTGTTATGACTTTCAACAGCTGTGCTAAGTATGGTTCAAATCGGTGTATAACCTGATATAGCTCCCCTATATACCAGTCTGTCGATTATCCTTGTACGGTTCGTAAGTTGTTTGTAAAATCAAATTATGACCTTCAACTAAATTTATTTTGTATACATTTTTAATAGAATCCATGGTGGTGGGTTCCGAAGATTGGGCTCGGCCGAATTTAGCACGCTTTTACTTGTTGAGTCTGTAATGAACTTACAAATTTATTTAAATCTTACATTGGCCTATATGTTCGTTTGGGGTTATTTTGGGTGCAGGGCGGCTTCCCAGAAACTTGGGTCCAAATTTTTTTCGGATTATCTTCCCCAATACCTTCCTCCGTTCAATGGCGATGCAAGATTTCAAAATCGGTTCAGATTTAGATATAGCTCCCATATATATGTATCGTCCGATTTGCACTTAAATGGTCGTAGTAGCTGCAATATTCCACCGATCTGCACAAAATTTGGCATGGATTGTTTTGTAACTGATCTTAATATATTTAAACAATGTCATTGAAATCGGTTCAGATTTATATATAGCTCCCATATATATGTATCGCCCGATTTGCACTTAAATGGCCGTAGTAGCTACAATTTACAACCGATCTGCACAAAATTTGCCACGAATTGTTTTGTTGCTGATCTTAACACATGTGCAAGATTTCATCCAAATCGGTTCAGATTAAGATATAGCTCCCATATATATGTATCGCCCGATTTGCACTTAAATGGCCGTAGTTACTACAATTTTCAACCGATCTGCACAAAATTTGGCATGGATTGTTTTGTTACCAATGTTAATATATTTGTAAGATTTCATTAAAATCGGTACAGATTTAGATATAAATAGCTCCCATATATATGTATCGCCCGATTTGCACTTAAATGGCCGTAGTAGCAACAATTTTCAACCAATCTGCACAAAATTTGGCACGGATTGTTTTGTTCTTGATCTTAACCTGCCTGCAAAATTTCATCAAAATCGGTTCAGATATAACTCCCCTAAATATGTATCGTCTGATTTGCTTGTAGGTTTTTTTTTGTGTTCCTTATAGACACAGAAAAGGCTGAATCAATTTTCTTGACATTTTCACAGATGGTGCATAATGATCCCGTGGTGAAAATACGGTACTACATTCTTTGATATCTGAAGGGGGAACGGACCCTCCCCCTCACCCTAATTCTCAGAAACGCCAGATCTCTTAGATGGCTAGTGCGATTTAAGCTAAATTATGTGTCCTCTCATATAGTACCCTAAAATAAAAATTTGGAATCCAAATTTCGGATGGGGTACCTAGGGGCCCGCCCCATCCTTAAACCTACCAAAAATATATTTAGACCAATCACGACAATATGGGACTCAAATGAAAGGTCTTTAGGTTAAGAAAACGTATCTGATATCGAATTGTCGGACCAAGTTTTAGGGGGACCACCCCAACCTCCAAAACACCCCTAAATCGGACATATTTACCTACCATGGCAATATGGGACTCAAATGAAAGGTATTTACGAGTAGAATACGAATCTTATATCCTAATGTGGAACCACGTTTCTGGGGGTCCATCCCTTCCCCAAAACCCCCCAAACAGAACTTATTTACTGACCATTGGAATATGTGGCAAAAATAAAAGGTATTTGAGTATAGAATTCGAATGTGATATCCAAATGTGGGGCCAAGTGTTTGCCTTTCCTCAAAAACATTCCCCAAAGGGTACAAATTTACGACCATAGCAATATGGGGCTCAAATGAAAGGTATTTGGGTGTAAAACACGAATCTGATATCAATATTCGGGAAAAGTGTCTATAGGGCCACCACACCCCCACAACACCACCCAAATAGGAAGAATTTGCTGGCTATTGCAATATGAGGCTCCAATAAGAGGGTCTTTAGAGTAGAACACGAATCCGATATATATTTTCAAGCCAACTCACTGAGTGGGTGCCCATCCCCCGAAAACACCCCTAAATCAGATACATGAGAATATCGGGTTGAAATGAAGAATTTTAAGAATGAAGTACACCTTACATCCAAACTTAAATTGGTAGACCAATAAAGATAATATGGGATTCAGATAAAGGCACTTATATTGTTAAACTGTTGGTCCATCGATATACTATTTTCGTAGCATGGTATTTCACTAAAACCTCTTTAATTGTCGAAAATAAATATTCAAAGGAAACTTTTGTTCCACATAAAGTAAAACAATTAAAAAGGGGTTAAGTTCGGCCGGCCGAACTTTGAATACCCACCATCTCGGGTACATATGTAGACCACATTTTATCAAAATCCAGTGAAAATTGCATACCTTATGTCCCAAGGCAGTTATATCGAAATATGATCCGATCTGGACCAAATACTAATAAGTACAAGTCATTGTTCTATTGTGTATAACAAAATATTGGTCTTTTTAGTAGCTATATCTAAAAACAAACCGATCTGAACTGTATAAGACACGGATATCGAAAAGCCTAACATAATTCACTGTGTCAAATTTCAGATAATCGGATTATAAATGCGCCTTTTATGGGGTCAAGATTTTGAATCAAGATATCGTCTACATGGCACCTATATCCAAATCTGGACCGATTTGGGTCAAGTTGCAGAAAAATGCCGAAGAGCCCAACACATTTCACTGTCTCAAATTTTAGCGACATCGCACAATAAATGCGCCTTTTATGGCCCCAAAACCTAAAACCGAGAGATCGGTCTATATGGCAGCTATATCGAAATCTAGACCGATCTGGGCCATATTGCAGAAGTATGTCAAGGGGTTTAACTTAACTCATTGTCCCAAATTTCGGCGACATCGGACAATAAATGCGCCTTTTGAGGGTCCAAAACCTTAAATCGAGAGATCGGTCTATATGGCACCTATATCCAAGTCTGAACCGGCCAAGTTGAAGAGAGATATCGAAGGGCCTAAGGCAACTCACTGTCCCAAATTTCAGCAAAATCGGATAATAAATGTGGCTTTTATGGGCCTTAGACCCTAAATCTGAAGATCGGTCTATATGGCAGCTATATCTAAATCTAGACCGATCTGGGTCATATTGAAAAAGTATGTTGAAAGGCCTAACACAACTCACTGTCCCAAATTTCAGCAAAATCGGATTATAAATGTGGCTTGTATGTTTGGCCTGAGACCCTAAATCGGAGGATCGGTATATATGGCAGCTATGTACAAATCTGGACCGATCTGGGTCATATTGAAAAAGAATGTTGAAAGGCCTAACACAACTCACTGTCCCAAATTTCAGCAAAATCGGATAATAAATGTGGCTTGTATGGGTCTGAGACCTTAAATCGGCCGATCGGTCTATATGGGGGCTATATCAAGATATAGTCCCATATAGCCCATCTTCGAACTTAATCTGCTTATGGACAAAGAAAGAATCTGTGCAAAATTTCAGCTCAATATCTCTATTTTTAAAGACTCTAGCGTGATTTCAACAGACAGACAGACAAACGGGCGGACATGGCTAGATCGTCTTAGGTTTTTCGCTGATCAAGAATATATTTATATACTTTATAGGGTCGGAAATGGACATTTCGATGTGTTGCAAACGGAATGACAAAATGAATATACCCCCATCCCTCGGTGGTGGGTACAAAAAGGCGCAGCTGAGCGGGCCCGGGTCAGCTATTACATATATATTTATATACTGCTCGTATTTATAATTGAAGGGTACGTGTAGGGTATAATATATGGTCGACACCGCCCGACTTTTGCCTTACTTCCTTCTGGATTCTACTTAAGAAAAGATTCATAGACAATGAAAACGGCATTCAGCCCGTTCTCTTATCTTAATTGTTCAATATACATTATCGACCAAATATACTCCCTGAGCAGTTTAATCCTCTGGCCGAACTCTGAAAATATTTCCAAGCCTTTCGATCTACTTTTTTTTCTCCAATTTCTGACATCTTGTTTCGATACGACATTCTCCATCGATAATGTTGTTCTCTCCATAGATATTTTGGTCTTACCCTTCTACGTTCACCTTCTATTATAGACTCACAAGACTATTTTCAATTCATTGTGATACCAAAATGTCACCATACTAAAGTCTCTATTGGAAATCGATGCCTCGAACGATAGTTCGAACTCACTACCATATTCAAACGAATCTTTAGTTGGGACTTTCTCATTTATTCTGACAATATGGCCGATACCCGATATAATCGTTCTCATACTTACCCATTATTCAATTCCACTTTGGTTCAACATTGTGAAAATCCTTTTTCAATAACTATGTTTTCCTTCTTATGACACATACTCACTTGTTATTTGAGGCGATTTGAAAATAAAATACAAGTTTACTCTTTTTCTTGTATAAAATAACAGTTTTTAATGTATTATATGGTACTCTGAAAAATATGATCAATAAAAACTCATTTCTGCAATGTACATATATCCATGGACTTTTCCGATGATGTATCCTAAGAGGAAGGATCAAAATAGAGGTCAAATTATGTACATCAAAACTAAATGGACATGGAACTAAGAAACATTTGTCAATTGAAACTAAACTACGATTTAAAATAGGCTGCTATATAAAGAATAGAGGTAAAACAATTCAAAATTTACATGGATTTTTCACACAAGTTCAACTTTACGGTCGATATATGGTAGTCACCCAAGTTGACATGGCCTACGAACTGAAATTTATTTTTAAAAAGCCTTTGCTACATATTTAACATTATAATCAAATGCCTATGTATCTTTCTTTAGTTTAAAAAATCACAACAATTGCAAATCCAACTCTAAGAAAGGAAACAAACAACTTTAAAGAACATAAAGCACATTATGTGGCAAAAGCAACAAACTAATGCTAAAAACCAAAAATTAAAACTTTAATCTTCTAATTTTACCATAATTGACTAAAAAGATTCTTACAAAATTGTCAGCATTAACAGAAATAAAATGGACTATATTCTAAAGAAAATCATTTCATTGGGCTCATATCAGAAATGATTTTCAGTGTATTGAGCAAAGGTTGCAAACGCTCTAGAAAACTCATTGTTGAGAATAATAAATTAAAACAAGAATTTATATGCAAAAGATGTTTTTCAAGATTTATTTAAGATTTATCAACATTAGATTTTTGTTTGTTTGGAAAGAAAAAAAAAAACATACTTACCACTGAAACGTGAATAATAACCTCCTTCAACGATCTCAGAAATCGAATATGAATTTAGCTAAAAATGCAACAGTCCTGACAATTCAGGTAGCAGATGCAGAGATTGTTGACTTAGGTTAGGTTAGGCATTAGTGGAAGCCTGCAGTCAGACTTAGTAAGCCATACACGCTACCATTTCAACTATCAGTAGCAAGATGCAAACTCTATGATGGAACCTTAAAGTAAGATATATTCCAATCTCTTCAAATGATTAAACTGTTCACATTATCAACACAGGGTAGCTGGCACAAAGTGTTACCAAGTACACACTAGTATATCTGTCAAACTAGAAATGACATCTACATGATATTTGTTTTATTGTCAGCTCATTATATTATTTGCAAGCCATCATATGCATTTGCTTTTGGGTATATTTAACAAGTAAAAGCGCTTTAGGTTGGGCCGGACCGAATATACCGTCCACCATGAATCGCTGCATGACTCATGCAAACAAAAATACCACGCTTGTAATTTCAGCCAAATCGGATAGTAACTGTGCCCTATAGAGGCTCAAGAAGCCAAATCGGGAGATGGGTTTATATGACAGCTATAGCGGGGTATAGACCGTTTAAGACCAGACTTGGCACAGTTGCTAGAAGTCAAAACAAAACACCCTATTCAAAATTTCAGCCAAATCGGATAGCAATTTCACCCTCTAGGTGCTCAAGAAGTCAAGACCTGAAATCAGTTTATATGGCATATCCGGCACAGATGTTGGAAGTCCTAACAAAACGCCACTTGTATTTTTTTTAACAAAATCGGCTAATAATTCCTATCTCTGAAGGCTAAAAAAGTCAAATCGGGAGATCGTAGCTTTATATGGTAACTACTAGCCGAACCGGGCCCGCTCCGCTGCGCCTTCTTTAATTGTCTAATATTTTTTTAGGGTGGGGATATCAAATTCTTGCCATTGTAGTCTATGACGCTGAACGCGTTCGTATCCTGGCGAGAACATCGGAAAAAGCGGTGTTTATCTCCTCTTAATGTTGGCGACATTTGCGAGATACAATGCCATGCATGGTCATTTAAAAAAATTTCCCCAAAGTGGTGTCGCACTGCGGGACGCCGTTCGGACTTGGCTACAAATAATAGGTCCCTTATCATTGAGTTTAAACTTGAATCAAAAAGCACTCATTGATTTGTGAAAAGTTTGCCCCTGCTAGGATC
Organism: Stomoxys calcitrans; assembly: GCF_963082655.1. Classification (NCBI taxonomy): domain Eukaryota; kingdom Metazoa; phylum Arthropoda; class Insecta; order Diptera; family Muscidae; genus Stomoxys; species Stomoxys calcitrans. The sequence goes on along the minus strand of NC_081553.1, from coordinate 67,137,486 downwards.
CTGGTGTTTTTAAAAATTAGGGTAATGAGAATTGTTTTAAGGGGAGGGATGGCACCTCAGACATTTCGACTCAAATATGGATATCAAATTCGTGCTGCACTTGCAAATCCCTTAAATTTGAGCCCCATATTGGCATGGCCGGTAAATATGAACCGTTTGGAGGGTGTTTTGGGGCTGAGGTGGCCACCGGCACTTTGCACTGACAATAGATATCAAATTCGTTCTTAATTCCGAACGGAAATGAAGTTTAGTTTTGAGGGTTGCTTTAGGGCAAAACACTTGGCTCCAAAATTGGATATCAAATTCATCCCATATTGCCATAATGGGTCAAATAACCCATTTGAGGTATCTTTAGGAGGAGCTATTCCTCCTCTTAACTTGAACGCAAATTTTAATAACATATTCGTAATCTACTCCCAAATATCTTTAATTTGAGTCCCATTAAGCCATGGTCGGCTAAAATGGCCATTTGGAGGTATTTGGGAGTGTGCGACCTCCCATTACTTAGAACTAATGTTTTATGCCATACTGCCAAATACTTTTCATTTAAGTCTCATATTGATATGAACTTCGAATATATCTGTTCAGAGGAGTTTTGGGGTTGGAGGGCCCGCTGGGTACTTGGACCCAAATTTTAATACCATATTCGTTTTCTGGTCTCCAATACCTTGCATCGGACCACTTTCGGTGACGTTTTTGGGGTAAGGGGAAGGGTCCGCCTCCACCCGATATCTAAAAATTATATAGCCTGTGTTTCCTTACAGAAAAACGTACACAATTTATGAAATTTTAAGAAAATCGGCCATGAGGCTGGCGTGACCCTCTATACTTCGATCTGATTTCGTATGCCAGATTCGAAATTTACTCCCGAATACGTTTCATTCGAAATGAACGTCTGCTTGGGGGAGTTTTGGGGCTGGGGAGGGTACTTAGACTCAAATTTTAATACCATATTCGTATTCTACTCTCCAATCACTTTCATTTGATACCCATGTTGTCCCGATCGATCCACTTTTGATTTTGGGTTGAGTTTTCGGCATAAGGGGAGGGGCCGTCCCCCTTCCGATATCGAGAAATTATATGGGCTATGTTTCATTCCAGACCAACCTACACAATGTGCGAAAATTTCGAGAAAATCGGTTCTGCCGTTTTTAGTCTATACGGAACAAACAAACCGAGTCCTATATATCCGTGATTGGCTAATGTGCCCATTTTGAGCGTTTTTGTGGGGGTGGGGTGACCCCCTATACTTCGACATGAATTTGTATGGCAGATTCGTTATCTACTCCCGCGTACTTTTCATTTGATGCCCATATTGTCGTTATCGGTCCACTTTTGATTTTGGGTGGTGTTTTTGGGGTAACGGTGAGGGGTACACCCCCTTTCGTTATCAATAAATTTTGAAGCCTATTCCTACTTCCTGACCATAATCGTAATCTACTCCCGAATACCTTTCATTTGAGTCCCATATTGTCATGATCGTCAAATAAACTTATTTTAAGGAGTTTTGGGGCTGAGGCGGCCCCCCCCCCCCCCCCCCAGGTACTTCGACCCAACTTTTATTATGAAATTCGTTCTTTACTCTTGAATACCTTTCATTTGAATCCCAGATTGTCCCGATCGGTCCACTTTTATTTTTGGGTAGTACTTTGGGGGTAAGGGGGAGGGTCCTCCCCCTCCCGATATCAGGAAATTATATAGTCTATATTTTCTTGCAGACCAACCTACACAATCTGTGATGATTTCAAGATAATCGGTTCAGCCGTTTTTGAGTCTATACGGAACAAACAAACAAACACAAATTGAATTTTATATACAAGGTACCAGGCTATAGACGTTTTCGGACCATCTATGATACAGTTGTTAGAAGTTAAAACAAAACACTTCATGCGAAATCTAAGCCAAATTTGCAGTGAATTGAGCCCTCTACGGGCTCAAGAAGTCATGATCCGAAAATGTTTTATGTGGCAGTTTTATCAAGACAAGGACCGATATGGGTCATTTAGAATTCCAACATCCGCTAAATCAGACAAGTGCTTAAAGAAATGAGAACCTAAAGTGAAACTCCTTATGACTGCCAGTGCGGGAAATACACATATCAGATGTTCCATAATCTCTTTTTCCTCGACGTCCTCACAGCTTCTGCAAAAGTCGTTACTTGTAAGCTTCAGTCTGTCAACTTGTTTTCCGATCAGAGAATAACCTGTCATGACGGACACAATGACTGAGACGTCTGTTCTAGCTAGCGACGATGTGGCCCCATAACTTTGGAATATTCACGACGGAAGAAGAAAAACTTTTAGACAATGGTGCCAATTCCCCGTACCCTTGAGTAGTTTAAATCCAGGAATTTTTAGTTCATGAACCACTACCCAACATACCCACGGTTCCTGGATAAGAAACACATCAGAAGGACCTTTAGAGCCGCCGCAGCGGTTTTACAATGGTGGAGATTTATGTGCAGAAACCGGACCGTAGTCAGGATTCATAATTTCCACAACTGTTGCGTTAGCCTCGTCTTCTTAGTCCGCCAGGAGTTCATCCTCACAAGATTCGTTCGATCTACTCATGATGAGTTTACTTACGCATCCAGAGGCAGTTGAGAAAGCAGTGGCACCACTCTCCTACTCACCACTCTTTCTGGACACTGAAAACTTTCGGTGTCGACGATTCCTCCTTAGATGCTTCCCCAGCTGCTGCTGTTGAAGTACCTGTTGGGTTCCTTCCTTTCCCGCGGGCACAAACCTTGATCCCAATCCAAGTGGATGACTCACCCACAAAGGGCTTGTCGGGTTCCATATTCCTTTAGTTATTCTTTTTGTAACAAATCAAAATATCCATTTCCGACCCTACAAAGTATATATATTTAGGATCGTTGTGAAATTCTAAGATGATTTAACGATGTCCGTGTGTCTTTCCACCCGTGTGTCCGCCAGTTGTAAACACGCTACAGTCTTTAAAAGTTAAGATATTGACTTAAAATTTTGCACAGACTTGTATTTCTTCTTTACGCAGATTATGTTCTTGCATGGGGCAAAAAGGACTACATTTGGACATAGCTGCCATATAGACCGATCAGACGATTTAGGATCTTAAGACTATTACAGGGACATTTATTACCGGATATCGGTGAAATGTGGCTTAGTGAGTTTTATTACACCCGCCGATATCCGCACCAAAAATTATTCAGATCGGAACGTATTTGGATATAGCTGCCATATTGACCGATCTGCCGATTTTGGGTCATATGCCTATAACAGGCGCATTGATTACACGACTTCGCTGAAATTTGGAACAGTGAGTTGTTTCAAGACTCTCAAAATTTTCTGAATATGTTCCTAATTTTAGCGATGAGTTTTTTTTTTATTCCTAAGACTCAAAATCGGCAGATCGGTCTTTATGGCAGCTATACTCAAATATATTCCAAAATTCCTATACCTAAATATAGTCCCAAATTTCAGCGAAATCGGGCAAAAAAATGCCCCATTTATGGACCCAAAGCCTAAAATCGGCAAATCGGTATATATCGCAGCTGTATCCAAATCTGGACCGATCTGAGCCTAATGGAAGAAGAATGTTGAAAGGCCTAACAGAACTCACTGTCGCAAATTTCGGCGAAATTGAATAATAAATGCGACTTTTATGAGCCCAAGAACTTAAATCCAGAGATCGGTCTATATGGGAGCTATTTCAAAATCTGGACCGATCTGAGCCAAATTGAAGATGTCAAAGGGCCTAACACAACTCACTGTGCCAAATTTCAAGAAAATCGAATAATAAATGTGCCAATTATGGTAGCTATATCCAAATCTGGACCAATCTGTGCCATATTAAAGAAGGATGTCGTATGACCCAACACAACTCACTTCACTCAAAATTTCGGAGAACTCGGACAATTAATACACCTTTTATGGGCCAAAGATCTAAAATCGAGAAGTCAGTCTTCATGGCAGCTACATTCAAATCAGGACCGATCTGCGCAAATCTAAGAAAAATATAGAGTGGTCTAACACAACTCACTGTCCCCAATTTCAGCAAAATCGGACAATAAATATGGCCTCTATGGGCCTAAGACCTTAAATCGGTTTTAGGCCCCTGGGGGCTATACCAAGGTATAGTCCGATGTTGGGCTATCTTCGAATTTAACCTGCCTATGGACAAAAAAAGAATCTTTGAAGTTTCAGCTCAGTATCTCTATTTTTAAAGACTGTAACGTGATTTCATCAGATACACGGACGGACATGGGTAGATCGTCTTAGATTTTTACGCTGATCAAGAATATATATACTTTATAGGGTAGGAAATGGATATTTCGATGGGTTGCAAACGGAATGACAAATTGAATATTCTCCCATCCTTCGGTAGTGGGTATAAAAATTGACTGATTCAATTTTTTTTATACCCTCCACCATAGGATGGGGGTATACTAATTTCGTCATTCTGCTTGTAACACCTCGAAATATGCGTCTGAGACCCCATAAAGTATATATATTCTTGATTGTCATGTCATTTTAATTCGATCCAACCATTTCCGTCCGTCCGTTCGTCTGTCTGTCGAAAGCACGCTTACTTTCGAAGGAGTAAAGCTAGCTGCTTGAAATTTTGCACAAATACTTTTTATTTGTGTAGTATGTCCTAAGTATGGTTTAAATCGGTCCATAACCTGATATAGCTGCCATATATAACGATCTTGGGTCTTGACTTCTTGAGCCTCCAAAGGGTGTAATTCTCGTCCGATTTGACTGAAATTTTGCGCGTAGTGTTTTGGTGTCACTTCCAACAACTGTGCTAAGTATGATTCAAGTCGCTTCATAATCTGGTATAGCCGCCAAATAAATCGATCTCGGGTCTTGACTTCTTGAGCCGCTAGAGGGCGCAATTCTTTTCCGATTTGGCTGAAATTTTGCATGAGATGTTTTGTTATGACTTCCAATAACTGTGCTTAGTATGGCACAAATCGGTATATTACCTGATATAGCTGCCATATAAACCGATCTGGGATTTTGACTTATTGAGCCTCTAGAGGGCGCAATTCTCGTCCGATTTGACTGAAATTTTGCTCGTGGTGTTTTGGTATCAGCTTCAACAATCGGTCCATGTTTTGATATAGCTCCCATATAAACCGATCTGGGATCTTGACTTCTTGAACCTCTAGGGGGTGCAATTCTCATCCGATTTGGCAGAAATTTTGTACAAATGCTTCTCCCATAACCGTCAACATAAGTGTCTAATATGGTCTGAATAGATCAATACCTTGATACAGCTCTCATATAAACCTATCTCCTGATTTTGCTTCTTGAGCCCCTACAAGGCGCAATTCTTATCCGAATGAACTGAAATATTACACTTTGACTTCTACAATATTCAGCATTCAGTTATGGTCCGACTCGGACTATAACTTGATATGGCTCCAATAGCATAACAGTTCTTATTCAATATTCTTTGTTTTGTCTAAAAAGACCGCGCATAGAACTCGAAAAATTCGATTCATGGTAAATGCAAATTTTGCCCATGAACATTCTACTAAGGAACAGGAACATTCCACTAAGGAACAGGAACATTCCACTAAGGAACAGGGGCAAACTTCTCACATATCAATGAGTGCAGTCCGATTCAAGTTTAAGCTCAATGATAAGGGGCCTCCTTTTTATAGCCGAGTCCGAACGGCGTGCTGCAGTGCGACACCTCTTTGGAGAGAAGTTTTACATGACATAGTATCTCATAAATGTTGCCAGCATTAGGAGGGGAAAACCACCGCTGAAAGTTGTTTCTGATAATATCGCCAGGATTCGAACCCAGGCGTTCAGCGTCATAGGCGGACATGCTAACCTCTGCCTCCTGCGATCCATGGTGGATGGTATATTAGATTCGGCCCGGCCGAACTTATCACGTTCTTACTTGTTCTATATACAATAGTTCGCTGTCTATAAAGAAAAATCCTGCAATGTACATCGCAAATGCGGTCAATAGTGGAGGGTATACAAAATACGGTCAGGCCGAACTTAGCACATGTTAACGGTATAGCACTATGATATGTGATAAGTATGATCTGGATCGGTTCCTTACCTTATATATCTGCTATATAAAACTCTTATTGGATTGAAATGAAATTTAGCATGATGACTTCTTCCGATTTCACTTCTTGAACACCATAAAGAAGGCATTTTAATTCCATGGTAGTGGGCATCCAATGTTAATGCGCTCTTACTTGTTATTGAGGGTGCTGGCTGTTCATTCGCAACCTAGTTCTTATCACAAACTAATCTGCATAACTTGAGGAAGTTTTATTATGTATGTTACTTGGTTTTAACATTCGATTAATGTAATCAGAATGAAGAAATGAGAAAGTTACGTTATTCGCGTAAACATAAGGTAGATTCTGGGCCTCATAGTTTACTGGAATTAATATTCCAGCAAAGAATTTAAGTATTTTTGTTTTTAGTACTTAGAGAACAGATCGAACTCTCGTAAATATTTTTTTCGATCTCAAGGTCTTTGCGAATTCTACTAATTAAGTGGGAAAGCTTGACAGGAAGACAAATTGGTTAGCAGTTTTTTATATTGCATTTTGTTAAATAGCTCTATGTACATATTACACAGTGTTAATAATTCAATTGTAAAATTTTATAAATATATTGGGTTGCCCAAAAAGTAATTGCGGATTTTTTAAAAGAAAGTAAACGCATTTTTAATAAAACTTAGAATGAACTTTCATCAAATATACTTTTTTTACACTTTTTTTCTAAAGCAAGCTAAAAGTAACAGCTGATAACTGACAGAAGAAAGAATGCGATTACAGAGTCACAAGCTGTGAAAAAATTTGTCAACGCCGACTATATGAAAAATCCGCAATTACTTTTTGGGCAACCCAATACATTGGTTTGGCATCAACATCCTCTGCCGCATACACATACATATATACTCCATTTTAATATGAAACAAACAATTTTGTAGAATCTTTTTTCTTTTTTGTACATTTAGGAATAGTTTATTTCAAATAGAAAGAAGTTGGTTTTTTTTCTGTCATTGGGCCTTTTTTGGGGCCAAAACATGAAACAAAAATACGACTATTTACATAAATCATGCAATAACAGAGATTACAGCCAATGAGAAATAGAAACAAGAACTTGGAAAGAAAATGAAATTGTTAAAAATTTATATCCACAAGGTTTCGCTATTGGTAAGATGGCGATATTGCACAATCCATATTGCCACAGGCTGTAGTATACTGGGGCAATTGCCACTCTTTAAGGCAGCAACGATCGTTAGATACAGCTTCTTCAGTATTCATTTGTAAACGAAGCTGTTGTAGCCTTGATTTCTATACGAAAGAGTTGTAACATTCTTATGGTTGTTGTAGCTGTTGTGGCATATGTTGTTGCAGTTACATCATTTTGTGGATGGAGCTGTTCTGGTAGAACTTTTCGATGGTGTCATTTTTGTTTTAGATTTTGTTTCTTAAATATAATTTCTTTTCTTATGGTTATTGTTGCATTCAAGTGCTTCAAGTTTTATCAATAACAGTTATTCGTTTCTTAAATCTGCATTGAATTTGATTCAATGACTTTTGGGTTTCTTTTTTCTTCTGTTTTTTTTTTCTTGTAAGTGTTATTGGAAGGAGAAGATAATTTTTAATTTTGTCACATTGTATTTTTGGTTTGGATTATCCTAGACTTTTTCTTTTCTAGAGTTGTTGCAGAGATCTTTTGCCCATTGCATTGAGATTTACCGTATCACCAGCGTAGTGGTCACCTCCATGGACAAGGGATTCTCTGTGAGGGCCACCGATTCGGTGATGCCTCCACCATTATTATTCATTGTACTCATACCCAAAGTGTTGCCCATCATTGTTTCCCCACCAGCCCCCACCGCTCCGGCAGCACTGCTCAACAGCTTAAGATCACCTTTTGTTATGTCGGCATTCTTCCGTTTCCGCCGCGACTGTGCACCTCCTGTTGTATGACCATTAAGAGCAATATTAGTGTTTTCTTTATAACGGCATAATAATTCTTGAAATTCTTTACGGAAATTATCATTCAGCCATCCATAGAGCAGGGGATTCGAGCAAGCCGAACTCATGCCAATCATATGACAAAAGGCATAGGCCACCAGCATGCTGTTGGTCACGGCTCCCCTCTTCATGTCCGCATACAAATTGAAGAAGTTCAACGGCAGCCAGGATACCCCAAATATCACAGCAATGCTAATGAGCAAACAATTTGTGCGCTTCATGCGTCGCCCCCTCTCGGTCTTGCGCTGCGACGACGCCTGCACCGTAACAACGGTAATGCGACTTTTCAATTTATTATAGATGCCAAAATAAGCCGCCGACACTATGAGTATGGGCACAAGATACTGAACGCACAGCGAGAACATGGAATAGTAGAAGCGTCCATGATTCAGCGGCCAGTCCTCTATGCAAAAGGATACTCCATGTATGCCCAGGGCCTGCAGCACAGGTGGTATGTCCGCATGTATCAGACGTTTGTAGATGAACATGGGTGAGGCCAGCAGCAGGGCCAGCAGCCAAATGCCTGCCAGTATGGAAACAGCTCCAACGAACTGTAAACTATCTCTTGTGGGATACACTATAACCTGTGTGGATGACAAGAAGAAGAAGAAGAAGAAATAAGAAGTCAGTTTTCTCTCAGTTGCTGCTGGGATAATGAGAAACTTAAACATTCACATCCTTCTTTGTTTATAGTGGTGTGGGAAAATGTTAATTAAAATGGGCAATCATGTGAAAATTGCCACTAACATGCACAGCAACATTTTTGCTTCCAAAGATGAAGAAAAAATTTAGTTTTTGGGGATCTGGATGTACTCCAAAACTGCAGCATACGTTGTGATTATAACATAGAGCTGTCGCCAAAAAATGCTGCATTTTTTCTGCTTCCTTTTCAGCGAATTTTATGGCTGTTTAGGTTTATTATTTTCAATGTTGTTTTTTAAATTGGTTTACAAAAGGGAAATTTAAAAAGATCTTGGGATATGTAAAGAAAAACTCAACATAAAGTCGACGTAGGAGTAAATGACCAAAGCCACTTCAAATGAAAAATCAACCAAAAATTCTGCAAGTGTATGACGATACTCCTTAAAAGCACTTAGCTCTCAGCACTCAAACAAGGCTATATACGCCTTTGAGGCTACAAAACATGCAATTCAATTATAACTACCCCAATTTACGGTACGGAATAGCTGTGAGCACCACACGAGCTGGAACATTGAGCTCCAATTTGTGTGCTGTTCATTGCTGTCACGAGAAGCTTAGCTGCGAACTACCGGGCGCGTACACAGGTTTCGGATAGTGGAATGCTCCATACGGAGTAGCTGCAACGGCAGTTGCGGACAATCAGCGGCATCGAGCGGAGAGTCTCAGTGAGAGGCCGGGCGGCACCGGCTCTTGCACAAATACTGAGTGCCTATGATACTTGATATGGCAAGGCGAGTTATTAGTGCCTTTAAATAACCAATGGCCACCCTGTTCCCACAGCGATCGGTCCTTTGGATCGGAACGAGCTTGCTCACCTATAGCAGCTTGAGAAGAATCGCCACCTCTACATGCAAATGTGGCTACAACAACAACTATCCAAGATGTAGGACAAGAACAAACTTCGTCACTGGATATACATGAAAATGGTGTTCTTTTAGAATACCGTAGCGCAGAAGTTAGCATGTCCACCTATGACACTGAGTACCTGGGTTCGAATCCTGGCGAGACCATCAGAAATATTCAGCGGTGGTTTTCCCCTCCTAATGCTGGCAACAATTCTGAGGTACTATGCCATGTAAAACTTCTCTCCAAAAGGGTGTCGCACTGCGGCACGCTGTTCGAACTCGGCTATAAAAAGGAGGCCCCCTGTCCTTGACCATAAACTTGAATCGGACTGCACTCATTGCTATGTGAGAAGTTTGCCCCTGTTCCTTAATGGCATGTTCATGGGCAAAATTTTCGCCCCAGCGCCCCATGTGGTTGGGGGCCTTATTTGTGCCCATGCCCCGACGGAAGACAAAGACGTGCAGACCAAGGATATTTTCTACGAGTGCCTAGAGGGAGAATACGACCATGATATTAAAATCGCTCTAGGAGATTTTAATGCGAAGATGGGGAAGCAAGACCTTTTTAGTCCAACCGTCGGAAAGTTTAGCCTCCACGAGATAACGTCCAGTAATGGGTTGAGCCTGACAGATTTCGACGCGGCAAAAAAATGGTAGTTAGTAGCACCAGATTTCAACATAAAAATATTCACAAAGCCACATGGCTATCACCCGATCAAAACACGAGAAACCAAATTGCTCACTTTGTGATAGATGGAAGGCATTCATCCAGCGTGTTAGATGCGCGATCGATCCGTGGAGCGAATAAAGATTCGGGTCATTACCTTGTTGCGTCAATGGTTCGCACCCGTTTGAACATGACGAGGAAAGTACGATATGACACTGCACGGAAGCTGGACATTGAAAAGCAAACAACAAATAGCAGCGGCATACTCCACTCGACTAACCCAACTGCTTGATGAAAGCACTCCTTGTTCCGATGATATAATGGCGCAGTGGCAAACTATTGTCCACTCCATGGAAAATGCCGCAAAATCCGTTCTTGGGTACCGGAAGCCTCCTCCAAGAACCCATGGTATGACCAAGAGTGTCGAGATGCTAGTGAAGCCAAGAATGCGGCATATAGAACAACCCTGCAATCAGTAGCAACGCGCCAGATGAAGGAGACGTATCGAGAGAAAAGGAGAGAGGAGAAACGTCTATTCCGCAGAAAGAAAAAGGATATGGAAAGACTTGAGTGTGAGCGAATTGAAATGTCAGAATGAAGTCCGGAAATTCTACCAAAGAATTAAACATCAAACCGAAGGCTTTGGTGCAGGCACATCCTCCTGCAGAGACAAAGAAGGAAATCTGGTAACTGCATCTGATACAGAAAACTTCACTAGCATCTGATACAGAAAACGTGCTGAGGATATGGAGAGAACATTTTACCCAACTGCTAGTGTCCGACGTTGGCGGCGAAGAGGATACCGCAGTACCAATCCCTGATGATGGTATAGGATGTTTACCTCCTAGTCAGGATGAGGTCCAAGTAGCAGTGACCCGACTAAAGAACAACAAGGCAGCAGGAGCCGACGGATTACCCGCTGAACTATTTAAGACCGGAGGATGGATAAAAAGCGCATTTATTGTCCGATGTCGCCGTAATTTGGGACAATAAGTTGTGTTAGGCCCTTCGACATCCTTTTTCAATTTCACGCAGATCGGTCCAGATTTGGATATAGCTACCATATGGACCGATCTCTCGATTTAATGTTTTGGGCCCATAAAAGGGGCATTTATCAGCATTTATGTCCGATGTTGCCGAAAGTTGTGACAGGGGGTTAAGTTAAGCCCCTCCACATATTTCTGCAATTTGGTCTAGATATCTCGATTTAAAGTCTTGGCCCCAAAAAAGGCGCATTTATAATCAAATTTAACTGAAATTTGACACATTGACTTATGTTGGGCTTTTCGATATCCATGTCGTTTATGGTTCAGATTGGTTTATTTTTAGATATAGCTACTAAAAAGACCAATAATTTGTTGTATACAATTGAACAATGACTTGTACTTTTTAGTAATTGGTCCAAATCGGATTATATTTCGATATAACTGCGATGGGACATATGGTATGAAATTTTCTCGGGATTTGGATGAAAGGTGGTCTTTTTATGGACTGATTCGGGTGATACTAGGCATGGATACTAGAAGTCATAACACAAGTCTGTGTTCCAAAATTCAGCCAAATCGGATGACAATTGAGGCTTCTATTGGCTCAGGAAATCAAATCGGGGGATCGGTTTAAATGGAAGCTATATCAAAATCTAAGCCGGTATGACCCCAACAAACTTCATTAATAAGAAGTGTCTGTGCAAAATTTAAAGCGGCTAGCTTTAAGCGTTCGAACGCTATCGCTTTCGACAGACGGACGGACAGACATGGCTAGATCGACTCAGAATGTCGAGACGATACAGAATATATATATTCTGAATCGTTTTAAGAATATTCTTTATGGGGTCTCAGACTACTATTTCGAGTTGTTATAAACAGAATGACTAGATTTGTATACCCCCATCCTATGGTGGTGAGTATAAAAACATTATCTTTTGACACAACTACGTACAAAAAAATGTTTTCCATATCCTTAACCTTCACTAGAAAATATGCCAAGATTTTTCCTTCTACTTTCTTTCTTTTGAAAGTTGTTGATTTTTCTTGACATTTCATTTACTATTGCAGAGAACGACCTCGATTATGAAGCACTCTGACATTCTATCACCTACATCTCATTGTAGGTGGTCACACGTACCAACAAGGCACAAACAAAAGTTTTGCCACTTTCAATGTGACATAGTATTCACACCATAATGATCTGCAAAATGTTATTGGCATTCTATTACTATGGAATTTCCACCTCAACTGGACAATAAACTGACAGTTGCTAAAAAGGAAATTTTCCTGGAAATTTGCCATACTGTACAATTGGAATTAAAAATAAAAAAAAATAAAAATCTGCATAATTGAATTTCATTTGTTGAAAGCAAAATTGCAATCTAAGTTTAGAAAAGTGCAAAGAAATGGAAAAATCTGCTACGCACAATGATTTATTTTCAAGGAGAATAATCTTAAAGTAGACTAAATCTTAGTGCTTGGCCAGTAAACCGGAAGTTGTAAAATTGTAGCACAAAATGAAAACAAATCATATTATGACTGAAAAGGAGCTATGGTCCTTGTCTACATTTGGCGATTTTTTTATTTGGACTAGGGCCCGCTCCGCTGCGCCTTCTTTCACTCTCTTATTTTATCTGAGCCAAATACCGGCACGGTCAGGAAAAAAAGCCTTATTTGGGGGTGCTGGTACGGCATTTCCAATATTTCGCCCCAATGTGGATGTCATATTGGTGCTCTACTCCCAAATTTCTTTTATTTGAGTCTTATATTGCTAAGGTCGGTGAAAATGTCCCTTATGGGGGTGTTTTTGGGGCAAATCGCCCCATCTATCTCCGAGTTGGGCTTTTGAAAATAGTGTAAAGGAGGGTCCCACCATTAAAGTTTAGGTGTTAGTTCTACTTCATTCTCTAGGTTTTGGTGTTGGATTGGAGTAGCCAAACTCTTTGCCCCGAAAGTGGGGGCAAAGGATTTCCATCCGCCTGTCTGTTGAAACTTTGCGCAGATTCTTTTTTTGTCCATAATCATGTTAATTTCGAAGATGGCCTATATCGGACTATATCTTGATATAGCCCGCATATAGCCACACTTATTATCCGATTTTGTTGAAATTTGAACAATGAGCTGCGTTAGGTCCTTCGACATCCTTCTTCAATTTGGCCCGGATCGGTCCAGATTTGGATATAGCTGCTATATACACCGAACTCTCGATTTTAGATTTAGGACCCATAAAAGCGCACTTAATGTCCGATGTCGTCGAAATGTGAGGCTATGACTTATGTTAAGCTTTCCGTCATCCGTGTCGTATATGGTTCATATCGGTCTATATTTAGATATAGCTGCCAAAAACCACCAACATTTTGTTCTACAAAATTGAACAATGACTTGTCCATGCCGAATTTGGTCCAAATCGGACCATATTTCGTTAGTGTTGCTATGGGGGCATAAATTAATAATTTTTTCCCGGATTCTGACAAAAGGTGGTTTAGATTTATACCCGAGGTGGTGGGTATCCAAAGTTCGGCCGGCCGAACTTAACGCCTTCTTACTTGTTTTGTATTGGTTATCTATATTCAAAATCATATTTCATAGCTACCATTTGGGATAGCACATTTTTAAAGATTCGCAGGTCCTCTTGTGTCGATCCCAATTTGAGGGTAAATAGTGTAGACTCATACCAAAGACACTTTATTGCTGTGCTATTTCAGATTCCTATCCCGATCGACCTTCATTTACTATTTTTGATTCCCTTTTTAGGCTAGGATGGCGATTGCCCTCTGACACGTCCATTCATTTGAATACTCGGTCGTCCTACATGATAGTTTAGTGTATTAAGCGTCGGGGGGACCGACCCTTTCCCCCAAAAGACGATATACATGTCCGTCTGAACGGCAGGACGTGTCCCAGATACTTGAATCCTTATATCAACATTATATTCGAACATTACTGTCATAGACCTTTTATTTAGTTCCCATATTATCCCGATCGAACTACTCGTCTTATTGAAGCGTATTAGGTGAGTGGGAAGGTCCCAGACTCTGTCCCAAATGTGCATATCAGATTCGTAGTCAACTCTCAAACACCTTTCATTTTATATCGATTTTGTGACGTTAGACATTTCTGCCCATTTTGGAGGTTTTTGGGGTTAGAGAGGCCCCGTAGACACCTTGGACTATATTCGTGTACTCAACTTCCAAACATCTTCCATTTGATATCCATATTGTCCCAATCGGTAAATATGTCCTGCTGGAGAGTTTTGGGTGGTGGGTAGGCCCCTCAGACATCAAGGAATAAAATTTTATGTCAGATTTTTACTCTTCTTTTAAATACCTTTATTTGATACCCATATTGCCCAATTGCGGTAAAAGTGTCCTTTTGGGTGGCGTTTTTGGGGGTTGGAACCTCCCGACACTTATGGTGACATTTTTATGCCAAGTTTGTACTCTACTCTTAAATACGTTTCATTTGATACCCATATTGCCCAAAGCGGTAAAAGTGTCCTGTTGGGTGGCGTTATTGGGAGTGGGAGCTCAACTCTTAAATACCTTTCACTTGATACCCATATTGTTCCATTCGGTAAACATGTCCGTTCGGGTGGGGCGTCCCCCAGTTTATTTGATTCCAAAATTTAATACATATTTCATGTTTTTGGGCTATCATAAGGTAGCATGCAAAATTTCGCTTAAATCTGTGCACTCATCTCCGAGATCTGGCGTTTTAGAAAATGGGAATATGGGGGAATGTCCGCCCCCCGTCGGATATCAAAAAATTCCGATCGACTCAGAATCACTTTCTGATTCGATTTAGCTATGTGCGTCTGTCCGTCCGTCTGTCAGTCTGTCCGTCCGTCCGTCTGTCTGTCCGTCCGTCCGTCCGTCTGTCTGTCCGTCCGTCCGTCCGTCTGTCTGTCCGTCCGTCTGTCTGTCCGTCCGTCTGTCTGATCGTCTGTCCATGTTAATTTCTGTACAAAGTGCAGGTCGCAGTTTCCATCCGATCGTCCTTAAAGTTGGTACAGGCATGTTTTTCGGCCTAGAGACGAGGCCTATTGAAATCGGAAAAAATCGGTTCAGATTTGGATATAGCTCCCATATAAAGGGTGATTTTTTTGAGGTTAGGATTTTCATGCATTAGTATTTGACAGATCACGTGGGATTTCAGACATGGTGTCAAAGAGAAAGATGCTCAGTATGCTTTGACATTTCATCATGAATAGACTTACTAACGAGCAACGCTTGCAAATCATTGAATTTTATTACCAAAATCAGTGTTCGGTTCGAAATGTGTTCATTCACCGTAACGTTGCGTCCAACAGCATCTTTGAAAAAATACGGTCCAATGATTCCACCAGCGTACAAACCACACCAAACAGTGCATTTTTCGGGATGCATGGGCAGTTCTTGAACGGCTTCTGGTTGCTCTTCACTCCAAATGCGGCAATTTTGCTTATTTACGTAGCCATTCAACCAGAAATGAGCCTCATCGCTGAACAAAATTTGTCAAAATTTGAACACATTTCGAACCGAACACTGATTTTGGTAATAAAATTCAATGATTTGCAAGCGTTGCTCGTTAGTAAGTCTATTCATGATGAAATGTCAAAGCATACTGAGCATCTTTCTCTTTGACACCATGTCTGAAATCCCACGTGATCTGTCAAATACTAATGCATGAAAATCCTAACCTCAAAAAAATCACCCTTTATATGTTCGTCCGAGTTTTCAGTAATAATGCAATAAAATGGTCATTGGTTAACCGATTCTTTCGAAATTGGGCAGGAAGAATTCTTTTATGACTCCCGACATTGCGACATGAATTTCATGGAAATCGGTTTAGATTAAGATATAGCTCTCATATATATATATCGCCAGATTTTCACTCCTAGAGCTACTGTAAGCGCATTTATTGACCAATATTCCCAAAACTTCGTACAACGCTTTCCTCGGCGTCTGTTACAGTATGTGAGAAGTTTACTCGAAATCAGTTCGGATTTAGATATAGCTCCTATATATATGTTCGTCCGATTTGCAGTAATATTGCAATAAAATGGTCTTTTGTTAACCGATTTTCTCGAAATTTGGCAGGAAGGATTTTCTTTTGACTCTCGACATTACGACATGAATTTCATGGAAATCGGTTCAGATTTAAATATAGCTCTCATATATATATATATTTAGCCCGATTTTAGCTTCTGGAGTCACAGCAAGCGCATTTATTGACCGATCTTGCCAAAATTTTGCAAAACGCTTTCCTCGATGACTGACTTTTGATATTACTGGTGAATTTCATAGAAATCGGCCCAGATTTAGCTATAGCTGTCATATATGTATATCGATAGATTTTCATCCCAAGAGCTACTGCAAGCGCATTGTTTGACCAATATTGCTAACATTTTGCACAACGCTCTCCTCGACGATTACTACATTATCTGAGAAGTTTGCTCGAAATCGGTTCAGAATTAGATATAGCTGTTATATAGATGTTCGTCAGACTTTGAGCAATTTGCAATAATGTTGTCATTTGTCAAACGCAGTTATTATAGTTTAAACATTTTTGCTCTCGGAGGTCCATCAAAATAGGTTCAGAATTAGATATAGCTCACACTTTGTACTATGGGGTAGTTGTAGGGTATTATACAGTTGGCACCGCCCGACTTTTGTCCTTCCTTACTGGTTTTAATATAGCGTTGTTGCTAAAAAATACAACATTTTCCCCAAATCCTTTTCATAGAATTTTATTCGTTTTTTATATTTTCAAAATTGGAATTTAAATAAAATCTTGGGAGCTAGTAGGAAAAACGCAACGTAAAGTTGGCATAGAAAAATTTACCATAAAAACTATAACAGGAAACCAGACCAAAAACTCTGCAAGAGTATAAGGAAAATTCTCTGGAAGTACTCAACTGAAATGGTCAGAAATGTCGTATGGAGTATACAACACTCAATCAAGGATTTGTCGATTTGAAACTACAAAAATGCTATTCATTTATAATTCCCCTTATATGTATTCCGTGGAAGCGTTTCAACATAGCATATTCAATGTTATTCTTCATTATTCTACTACATTAAGATGTAGGAATGGAACAATCTTAGTCACTTTGGAAGAACACAAAGTGCTGTTCTTTTATAATAATGTCCAATTTATGTCGCTGAGAAAATAATAACTTAATGAACTCATATCATACCTGATATCTATCAAATGCTATGGCCGTTATTGAAATGGTCGACACAAATATGCTGAGCGCCTGCAGCATAGCAATCATTTTGCACAAAATCGCACAAGAACCAAATGGCCAATATTTGGATAAAATTTCCATTAATGTTAAAGGCATTGTAACCAAGCACAGCAGTAAATCTGAAAAGAAAAAAAGAACATAAAAATCACACATTAAATTGACAAATATAATTAACGTTTTCATCGAATGAGCCAAACTGACGTTCAGGTTGCTTTTTTATGACAACATACTAAATAAAAAACACCATTAAAAGTTAAAGCTGTGGTATTTAAGATTCAAGTGGGTCGACTAGGGAAGTTAAATGAAATTTGAAAATACGACATTATTTGGAAGCGGTTCATAAATTATTCATAGAGATGTGTTTCTACCGGGTAAATACCCAACGCTTGGGTATTTATTGGTTATTACCCAATATATTCCTTTTTGGGTATTTAAAAATTTGCAGATATCTTGGGTATATAAACATTGCGCAAACAATTTTTGATGATTTCGTATTCTTTGTATATAAACCTGATCTTCTGATCTCATAAAATCGGATTTTAGTTATATATAGCCGCTATATAGACCGATCTTCAGACTCAAAGTCTTGAGGCAATAAGTTGGTAATTTATCATCCGATGAAATTTGGCACAATCCCTTTTGGACCCAATACTCTATGTCGGGAGATCGGTCTATATGGCAGCTATATCCAAATATGGTCCAATCTTGACGATATTCAACAGAAAGGTTTAGAGAGGTAACAAAACGCACTTTTACATCATCATTTTATCAAAATCGGATGAAAAATGCTCCTTTTATGAGCTCAATACTCTATGCCGGGAAATCGGTCTATATGGCAGCTATATCCAAATATGGTCCGTTCTGGACGATGTACGAAACAAAGGTTTGCAAATGCAAATTTTGCCCATGAACATTCCACTAAGGAACAGAGAAAAACTTCTCACATATCAATTAGTGCAGTCCGATTCAAGTTTAAGCTCAATGATAAGGGGCCTCCTTTTTATAGCCGAGTCCGAACGGCGTGCCACAGTGCGACACCTCTTTGGAGAGAAGTTTTATATGGCATAGTACCTCACAAATGTTGCCAGCATTAGGTGGGGAAAACCATCGCTGAAAATTTTTTTCTGTTGGTCTCGCCAAGATTCGAACCCAGGCGTTCAGCGTCATAGGCGGACATGGTGGCGCTACGGTGGCCTCCACGACACACAGGTTTAGAGGTCTATAAAAAGCTGTTTCAAATAGCATCTAAATCGGATAGAAAATGCTCCTTTTATGAGCCCAATACTCTATATCGGGAGATCGGTCTATATGGCAGGTATATCCAAATATGGCTTGATCTGAACGATGTTCGGCACAAAGATGAAGAGGTCTATTAAAACGCACTGTTTCAAATTTTATCAAAATCGGATGAAAAATTTTCCTTTTATTGGCTCATTACACTATATCGGAAGATCGGTCTATATGGCAGCTATATCCAAATCTGGACCGATCTGGACCAAATTGAATATGGATGTCGAAGGGACTAATACAACTCAACGTTTCAAAGTTCGGCGACATCGGACAATAAATGCGCCACTTATAGGCCCAAAACCTTAAATCGAAAGATCGGTCTATATGGCAGCCATATCCATCTCTGGACCGATCTGGGCTAAATTTAAGAAGGGTATCGAAGGGCCTAACACAACTCACTGTCCCAAATGTTGTAAAAATCGGACAATAAATACTGCATTTATGGGCCCACAACCTTAAATCGGCGGATCGGTCTTTATTAGGGGCGAAGTCAAGATATAGTCCGAAAAAGCTCATCTTCGAACTTAACCTGCCTATGGGCAAAAAAGGAATCTGTGCAGAGTTTCAGCTCCATATCTCTATTTTTAAAGACTGTAGCGCGATTTCAACAGACAAACGGACGGTCATGGCCAGATCGTTTTAGATTTTTACGACGATCAAGAGTATATATACTTTAAAGGGTCGGAAACGGATATTTCGATGTGTTGCAAACGGAATGACAAAATTAATATAGCCCCATCTATCGGTTGCAAAAATATGCAAAAATTTTCTTATCGTTGTCTTAACGTATATTCAATGGAACGAATTTCTGTTCTCAATTTTTTTTTTCCGATGCTCCAAAAATTTATGCATTTGCATATGTTTCCGATGTCTTGCCAAAATGGAATTGCAAGCCGCAGTGCTTCGCTACATCCTCATATCACATTTTAATAATAGATTATTATACTCTCCATCTCAGAGTCCATTTGTAGCGCCTCGATTTGTCGATCTATAAAATGTCCGTCTGACTATCTGTTAAAATCGCGATAGCGATCGAACTAATGAAGCTTGCCATTTGAAATTTCGTCTATTTGGATTAGGTCGGATTAGGATTATTGGATTAGGTCGTTAGGGCATATCGGATTATATTTGAATAAAAGCCGCAGTTCTTATCCAATTTGAAATTTTGCACTTTTACTTTTCCTATGACCTGCAACATGTATGCCCAATATGGTCTGAATCGGTTCATATCGTGAAAAAGTTCTCACGTCAACCGGTCTCCCAATTTTACTTCTTGAGCCTTGAGAGGGCGTAATTCTTCCAAATTTTGTTCACAGAATTTCACTATGACCTCCAATGACCAAACTAACGATATATGAACGAAATCTATCCATAACCTGAAATAACTCCCATACAAACTGATCTCCCAATTATGCTTCTTGAACCGCTGAAGTGGGCAGTTCTTATCGATTGTGGGTGAAATTTCTTCTTTTTTTGTTTCTGTCTGTGAAGACAAACTGTGCAAAGAACTTGACAAACTAAATCCCTTGTGGGGAAAAAATATTCGTTTTTGCTTGTTATACCCTACACCAAAGGATGGGGGTATACTAATTTCGTCATTCTGTTTGAAACTCCTCGAAATATTCGTCTGAGACCCCATAAAATATATATATTCTTGATCGTCATGACATTTTAAGTCGAACTAGCCATGTCCTTCTGTCCGTCCGTCGGCCCATCCGTCCATCTGTCTGTCGAAAGCACGCAAACTTTCGAGGGAGTGAAGCTAGCCGCTTCAAATTTTGCACAAACACTTCTTGTTAGTGTAGGTCGGTTGGGATTGTCAATGGACTATGTCGGTCCACGTTTTGATATAGCTGCAATATATAACGATCTGGGATCTTAACTTCTTCTTCTGCTAGAGGGCACAATTCTTATCCGATTTGACTGAAATTTTGCATGAGGTGTTTTATTATAACTTCCAATAACTGTACTGAGTGTGGTTGAAATCGGTCCATAACCTGATATAGCTGTCATATAAACCGATCTGGGGTCTTGACTTCTTGAGTGTCTAGAGTGTGCAAGTATTATCAGATTTGTCTGAAATTTAGCATGAGGTATTTTGTTATGCATTCCAACAACTGTATTAAGAATGGTTCAAATCGGTTCATGAGCTGATATAGCTGCCATGTAAACCGATCTGGCGTCTTGACTTCTTGAGCCACTAGAGGGCGCAATTATTATCCGATTAAGCTGAAATTTTGCATGCGGTGTTTTGTTATGACTTTTAACAACTGTACTAAGAATAGTTCTAATAGGTCCATAACCTGATATATATCCTATCCGATTTGGCTGAAATTTTGCACGACGTGTTTTGTTATGACTTCCAACAACTGATTTAAGAATAGTTCATATTGGTCCATAACCTGATATAGCTGCCATATAAACCGTTATGGAGTTTTGAGTTCTTGAGCCACTAGAGGGCGCAATTATTATCCGATTTGGCTGAAATATGGTACGACATGTTTTGTTATGACTTTCAACAACTGTGCTAAGAATAGTTCAAATCGGTCCATAACCTGATATAGCTGCCATATAAACCGATCTAGGGTCTTGACTTCTTTAGTCACCAGAGGGTGCAATTATTATCCGATTTGGCTGAAATTTTGTACAACGTCTTCTCTCATGACCTTTAACCTACGTGTCGAATATGGCATGAATCGGTTTATAGCCTAATACAGCTCCCCTATAAACCGATCTCCCTATTTTACTTCTTCAACCCCTAAAGTGCGCAATTCTTGCTGAAATTTTACACAATGACTTCTACTCCAATATTCAGTTCAATTATGGTCCGAAATGAACCATAACTTGATATTGTTCCAATAACATAGCAATAATTTTTTTTTATCCTTTATTTGCCTAAAAAGAGATACCGTGGCAAGAGCTCGACAAATGCGATCCATGTTGGAGGGTATATAAGATTCGACCCCGCCGAACTTAGCACGCTTTTACTTGTTTTTCTAATATTTTGAAGCTGCTGGCCTGGCGCTGAATCCTAGACAAACCAACATTAATTGATTTGTTTAGCATACTTGTTTCCTTCTTTCAATAGACTTTCCTCGAGCCTTATTTAATTCCTATCAATGTGCATGTCCGTTTAAGTTATTCGTGGTTGGTATTTCCCTGACACTTGTCCCAAATACGGATATCAGATTCGTATTCTACTTCCATTGACCTATCTTTTGGGTACCATAGAATCTGGGTAGGGCGACATGTTTTTGTGAGGGATGGCCACCCATACACTTCCGCAAATACTCTTCTCTCAAAGTCCTTTCATTTTAGTTTCATATCACAGCTACAAAATCTTTGATACACAATATTGATTCTAATTTACCCCAAATAAATATGTCAATCTCCACTTTCTCGTGTTGCTCATATTGATTTTTTTGGTTGTAAATAAACATGTCAATCTTTTTTCAAAACCTTCTTCTTTGTAATCCTTCCATTAGTATTTTATGTTGCCCATTAAACCCCAGGGTCCTTACAACTATAATCACGCTGAGATGTTGGCTTACCTGATACAGCTAAATTCAATATGAATAGATTGCGGGCAGTGCGCATCATGGGTTTTCGCACCACTGCTATGACCACTAGTATATTTCCCAATGCTCCAAATATGATGAGGACACAGTAGAGGGTGATGAGGACATGATACCATAAACCATCAATGCTTCGGTTACGGGTGAAACGCTCCAGCAGTATGGGATCCAATGTGAGGGTATCATTATTTGCTCCAATTGATGTGTTTAATTGCTGTAGATTGTGTTGTCCGTCATCTGTTACCTCCATCATGGAGGATTCCTTACTTTCGACACTTTCACTGGAACTCAGCATGTCCATGGACATGGATTCAGTTTGCAGGACAAAATTGCTAAGTCCCAAATCCGAGTGATTCATATTGATAATCTGCAAAAGAAAGTGACACAAGGGCATTAAGCATTGATGGGTGGTGGGTGTCTGAGGAAATGGATTGGTAAACATTGAAAATAAATGTTTATATTTAAGCAGCAATTTTATCATCTGCCATCATTCCTATTATTGGCGATAGTGTCATAAATATTTGATTGTGTGGTTACTCCCTACACGGTGGAGTGTCTGCTTCAATATGTACTTACCCCTGTATGAGTACTCTGTTATGTTCGTTTATTCAAGTTAGTGAATGGTCTTATCTTAATCCTCATAAATTGGTATTTATTAATGAGCTACTGAAAATGAATATTAGGTGGAATCGAGGAAAATCATTTTTTATAGAGATTTGATGACAGTGAAACTTTGATAGAACAAGGATAAATTGCTTCGACATATTGGTTTATGACACTATGGTGGGCTAGATTATATTGACATTCTGAAATCAGTACCACCACAATGATTGTAATCGAATTAAACCCACAACACTGAGCTCGATATTGTCTGTGTGTAGAAAGTTTGCTAAATAGAAGTACAAGCGTGTTAAGTTCAGCTGGGCCTAATCTTGTATACCAAGTCAAGTACGATTTCTCTTCGTAGGTGCAAATGCAAATTTGTCCATGAACATTCCATTAAAGAACAGAACTTATCCCTAAAGAGGTTTCGCTCTGCGACAACACGTTCGAACTCGGCTTTAAAAAGGAACCTAAACTTGAATCGATGATATGTAAGAAGTTGCCTCTATTCCTCTTTGTAGGTAGGTTAGGTTGAAAATAGGTTGCAGATATTAATACGCCCCAAGACACTATGGACATACACCTAAGCCACTAATCGGCTTTTTGTGCGCTCTAAATACCAACACATCTAAGTTAGGAATTCCGTGTTACTTACAAAATCCTTAATTGTTTTCCATGCCACTCCCCTAAGATGGTTTACGCATGTTATAATATCCCCACCTTAGTGCCGGTATCTGTGAAACGCAAAAGCCGAGCAATGACAAAGGAAATGCTCCAACGTCTCATCATCATCCCCACATGCCCTACACATGCTATATCTTGCCGCACCGATTTTACATAAGTGAGCTGGTAGTCCTAGCTATACTGACCCCCTTCTTTCTTCCTTTCAGTAATAGCCTCGTCTTCTCTCGAAAACCTGCTCCCATCATCAATCCATTCTCCCGTCGCCCTAAATCTCATAGCCGCAGTGGCTGCCTTACACTTAATCTGTATGTCAATGGGTCGAATATCTAGAATGGTCTCCAGTGCCCTAGTGGGCGTGATCCTCATCGCTCCGCCCATGCCAAGACAACATATTCTCTGAACCTGTTGTATGGTCCTTATGTTGCACTTTTGCTCCATAGCAGTCCACCGAACTACTGAGGCGTAGTAAGTATTGGCCTAATAACGCTCCTGAAGAGCCAGTGGACTATCCTCGGGTTCAGGGCCCATTTCGAGCCTACGACCGCTCTACATAGTGTCCAACATCTGTGAACCTGCCCACTACGCTCCTGAATGTGACACTTCCTGTCCAAGATCACGCCTAAGTATTTGACCTTGTCAGGTATCAAAATCGTCTTATTGAGGAAACGTGGTGCCTTAAATTGGCCCACCTTTGTTTTCATCGTAAACATTGAGATCTCTGGGTCTAACCCAGTCATATGCCAAATGCAAAACCCTTTTGGCCCTTCGTCAGAGATGGTTCGGATTCTTACCCCTTAGATGTATTATAACATACGCAGACGGGCTCACATCCCTTCTCAGGCAGCATCCGTTATAGGTCAATTATGGCGGTCACCCATAGGAGTGGCGATAAAATGCCCCATGTGCCAATTTCTCTCTTATATTTATGCCATGAGACACACAATTTATCCACCTGTTCCTTAGCATATGATTTATCCAGTCTCTAAGGACCGGGTCCACTCGGTACTGGTCTAAGGTTGGATCAGCGTGTCGGTCTGCTCATTGTTGAGAGCCTCCTCGATGTCAATGAATACCGTCAGGGTGTACGTTTTGGTATCGAAGGATTCTTCTATTTTATGCACAACCTCGTGCTGGGCACTCTCCACCGACCTTCCCTTGACATTGGCATTGTTTGTATATTAGCAGTTCGCTGGATGTCCTACTCTTTATCATTGTGTCCACAATACGTTCCATGATTTTGAGTAGAAAGGACGTAAGACTTATAGGTCTGTAGGCCTTTGGTGTCGCATAACTTGCCTAGGCAGGGGTGGTATTTATATTCCAGTCCGGGAATATAAATACCACCCTTGCCTCTTTCCACGCTTTCGGAGTATATACAAATCCTAGGCACCCTGTGAAAATAGTTGCCAGATGAGGTGGCAGATAGTCTGCCTCTTTCTGTAGTAACGCCGGAAATATTCCATCAGGTCCGGGTGACTTAAATGGTTTGAAGTTCCTTAAGGAATCCTTAACCATAAATTCCGTAGTTACAAAGCTTTGATCAACATCGTTATTCAAAGATTTCGGTGTCGTATCCTGTGGAAAATTGGGTTTCCTCAAAATCCTCAACATGTCCTCCATAGTCTCTGCTCTCACTCCCATGTTATCTACTAAAGTTTCAGTTTGGACATGGGTTTTTGAGAGAAACTTTTTTATCTTGGCGGCGTCATTTACGCTATCGACCAGTTCGCAGAAAAGCTTACAGGAGGCACGTTTTGCCGCTCTGGTAATCTTATGGTATTCCTAGAGTCGTGTGTAATACACATCCAATAAACTTCGGTTTTTTTTACGACATGCTCTATTAAAGGTCTGCGAACCTCTTTCCCAATATTGCGAATCTTCCCGTTCATCCAGGGTTTTTCTTGGATTGATTTTCTTTTCCGAAGAGGACAACTATCTTCGAAGGACCCCACCACTGCAGTCGTAAACCTGTTGACATTTTCGTCAATGCCTTCTATGCTTCGACAATCTTAATTATCTTGCCCAAGTTTTCTTCTGAGTAGCCAACGAATTTTGTCCAGTTGGGTTTTCAACTTATTCCAGAAGATTATTGGATTCGTCGCTGGCTGAGCTATTCTAAACCTAATGTAGCGATGGTCAGAGAAAGAGTGTTCCATGGAGACGCTCCAATACTGAACCCCATCGGTTAGATTTTCCGAACATATCGGCCCCGTTTATTAGTGTTGGTACTACCCCACAAAATGTGGTGAGAGGTCGCATCGCACCCTATTAGTACCTCGCTTCCTGTCTAATTTATTTTCTTCACCAGCAGTTGCAGCTTTGACATAGCGGTATCGGAGAGTTGAAAGGAAGATAAAGTGATGCCAGGTATGCTCCACCGTCTCCCTGTCTCGTAACTGTTGCATCCGACAACGACAACTCTGAGAAAAATATATAATTAAAATTTTTATAACATATAAAGCAGGTCCTCGGCCTCAATTTGAGGATTTCTGCCTATCCTAGTCTTCCCAATCTTGAAAAAGACAGCCTTGCTCCCGTAGTGCGTCATGCCCTTAGTCTTAGCCCAACTCGTCACGGAGTTTTGATAAATGCCAACGACAAGGAGAGTTCCTTCCTCCTTCTACTACTTATGGAAGATCTCTCACTTTTCTGCGACCAAACCTTAGTTTTGCATGACCAAGAACTCCAACATGCGTTCCGTCGCAAATTTACTGCCCCGTCCCTTGATGAAGACCGTCGCCTTTGTGAGCTGGGGGATGTCCATCTCCCAGGGAGCGTGGATACCTCTGACGAGCTGTTTGACGGTGTCAATACTTTCCGCCGATCCAAAACGCAGCGTAAAGTTGTCCCCTCTATACTCGCACCTCATCATTTGTATGGGTGGACCCTCTACAGAGTTCCACACATGTTTGAAAATCCGATCGTTAACCAGTTGTGCGCTTGAAGCATTACTCTCGACTACAGGTGCCAAGGCACCTTCCCCTATAGGAGGGAAGGACAACACGCTTCGATCTGACGCCACTGCCGCAGATGTTGGGTCTTTCGAGTCCATTTCTAGCCTACTCCAAAAAAGCTTTAAAATGTTTTTGTAGTAGGTACTACCTATTCCGAAATACAGATATATTTTTATACCCACCACCGTAGGATATGGGGTATATTCATTTAGTCATTCCGTTTGCAACACATCGAAATATCAATTACTGACCCTACAAAGAATATATATTTCGGATCGTCGTAAACTTGTAAGACGATTTAACGATGTCCGTGTGTCTGTCCGTCTATCCGTCAGTCCGTCTATCCGTCTGTCCGTCTATCCGTCCGTCTCTTGTAATCACTCTAGAGCCTTAAAAAATTGAAATATTGAGATGAAATTTGGCACAGATACGTCTTTTTGATGCACGCTGGTTAAGTTCTTTAACGTCCAAATCGGACCCTATAGTTGCTATATAGACCGATTTTCCGATAAGGGGTCTAATGCCCATAAAAACTTTATTTTTCATCCGATTTGAATGAAATTTGAAACAGTGAGTAGTTTAAGGCCTACCGACAACTGACCCAAATATGGTTCGGGTCGGACTATATTTAGATATAGCTGCCAGATAGACCGATCTCCCGATAAAGGATCTGAAGATTATAAAAGCTTTGTTTATAACCCGATTTTGCTGAAATTTGCAATGGTGGGTTATTTTAAGCCTCCCGACATCTGATCTAAATATGGATTAGATCGGTCTATATTTAGATATAGCTGCTATATAGACCGATCTCCCGATAAAGGGTCTGAAGCCCATAAAAGCTTTATTTACTACCCGATTTCGCTGATATTTAAAACATTGGGTTATCTCAAGCCTCCCGACATCTGACCCAAAGATGGTTCAGATCGGACTATGTTTAGATATAGCTGCCATATAGAGCGATCTCCCGATAAAGGGTCTGAAGCCCATAAAAGCTTTATTTACTACCCAATATTTAGAACAGTGGGTTATCTGAAGCCTCCCGGCATCTGACCCAAGTATTGTTCAGATCGTACTATTTTTAGATATAGCTGCCATATAGAGTGATCTCCCGATAAAGGGTCCGAAGGCCATAAAAGCTTTAGTTTTTTTTCCGATTTCGCTAAAATTTGGAATAGTGCGCAGTTTTAAGCCTCCCAACATCCCACCCAAATATGGTACAGATCGGACTATATTTGGATATAGCTGCCATATAGACCGATCTGCCGATATAGGGTCTGCAGGCCATAAAAGCTTTAGTTTTTAACCGATTTTGCTACAATTTGGAACATTGATTTATTTTTCACCTCCTGATACCCGATCTAAATATGGTTCAGATCGGACTATATTTAGATCTAGCTGCCATATAGACCGATCTGCCGATAAGGTGACTGAAGCCCATAAAAGCTTTATTTATTACCCAATTTCGCTGAAATTCGAAACAGTGAGTTTTTCTGAGGCTCACGATATCCTACTCATATGATTCAGATCGGTTTATAATTGGGTATATCTGCCTAAAATACCAATATTTTGTTCTACAAAATTTTATAGTGGCATATATATTAGACCACTCAATGTCCGTGCTGAATTTTGGTCCTTAAGTTATCCAATTTTCACCAGATTGTGACGAAATGGGGTTTACATATACCCGAGTTGGTGGGGTATCCAAAGTTCGGTCCGGCCGAACTTATTGCCTTTTTACTTGTTTTCTTTGAGGAGCGAAAGAAATACACGTCCGCTCCACTTAACGGCTACAATTCTATTCAAGTTTTTGGGTTAATCTTCGTCGAAATCGCATAAAAATTTATTTAAATGGGATGAATCTTTTAAGTTACTGTAAACAGCACAAATATCGCTCGTATGTAAAAACGTTCTGAGTACGTATTACCTTAAAAATGCCAAGCTTTACGATATACCTCTCAGTTGGCAGATTGCAACTCAAGGTTTGTCCAATCTCAAAATATAAAAGGCAACCCTCGTATATAGGCAACACCGCCCGACTTTCGCCTTGTTTAAAAAGTGTAATTATGCAAAAATACGAATCTTTCGAGCTCACAATTTTTCAATCTGCATGTCGCTCAGCATGAGAGCCACCATAACATAATGCAGTAACAAAATCTTAGCTGTCCTTATGACAACTCGATGCGTTCATATTACTTTTCTGAAAACTGTAGTGTCTTAGTTTTTAACGACACTCAAAATTGCAATTTAATACTTTCACATATTATAAAAGAAATGTCGAACTTTATATCCAAGCATTTTCCTTCGACGCTTTGCATGACAACACTATAAACTAAGTTTTAGTTGTTACACGTTGGTGGTACAACAACTCTGTGTAAACTTTGTAAGTTCTTTGTGTGAGACTTGCATAGCTCATGCAAATGGCAAATAGACTCCTTTCGCGTTCAACCTTCATAGTATCCTAATGTTAACGTTCTCATCCTTTGCTGCTACATTGTTTGGCTGCCGTAGTTTGCTTTGTTTGTCGCCGGCAGCTAATAACTTAATGCTATTACAAATGTAGGTACACATTTCGACATGTGTCGGAATTTATGTGATTTTATTGGATGTTTTCCGATGTTGTATTTGCTTTAACGCCATAACATGCCAGCACCAGCAACGGCGTTCTGATTGCGTTATCAAAGGCCATATGTATACATCTACAAGTACATTTGGAATAAACTGAGTTTTCCAAGAAGTGTGCTTGTTATGGAAAACGATGAAAGCATAACAAATTGTGGAGTTAGTTTTGTACAACAGAACTTTCATAGCCTTTGTGTCAAATAGTGCACACAACTCGTTATCATGGAAGGTGGTGCTAAATTGTAAATTTTTGGGTATATCTATTGTATATGGGAGGGATAGAGACAACGTTGACATTGATTTATATTATTTTCGAAGCAATGTGTTTATTGTTTCATAGGACTTAATGAAAAATAATATTCTATTAAGTTCCACATATTTTAGATATACCTACAAATCACAACAGCATACCGCAAAACCAAATCACTGGCAATCATCATATAGACAAAAAGTTCCTTTGTAAGTCTCGTTTTGTGTTTTTATACCCTCCAACATAGGATGGAGGTATACCCATTTCGTCATTCTCTTTGTAACCCCTCGGACCTTCCCCCTTACCCCAAAAGTACTACCCAAAAATAAAAGTGGACCGATCGAGACAATATGGTATTCAAATGAAAGGTATTCAAGAGTAGAGTACAAATTTCATAAAAAAAGTAGGGTCCAAGTACCTGGGGGGCCGCCCCAGCCCCAAAACCCACGATCATGATCATATGGGACTCAAATGAAGGGTATTCGGGAATAGATTACGAATATGGTCAGGAAAAAGAAATATGCTTTGTAATTTGTTGATATCGGAAGGGGGCGGACCTTCCCGTTACCCCAAAAATACCACCCAAAATCACAAGTGGACCGATAAAGACAATATGGATATCAAATAAAAGTTATTAAAGAGTAGAATACGAATATGGTATAAGAAAATGGTATCCAAAATTTCTAAAAACAGACAAATTGGTCTTCCATATCTATATGAGGAATAAATGAAAGGTATTCTGGCATACAAAATCAGATCGAACTGTAGGGGGTCACTCAACCCACCAATAACACCCCAAATGGGCATATGAACCATCATTACTCTATGGGACTCGGTTTATTTGTTTATTCCGTAGAATTAAAAAAAGGAAACATAGATTATATAATTTTTAGATACCAAATTGTGGCTGATCCTCCCCCTTACACCAAAAACGCCACCCAAATCCAAAAGAGGACTGATGGGCACAATATGGGTATCCAATGAAAGGTATTGGAGACTGGAAAATGAAAATCATATTAAATTTTGGGTCCAAGTACCAAGCGGGCCGTCCCACTTCAAAAACTCCTCTAAACAGAAATTTTCCACGTTCCTATCAATATGGGACTGAAATGAATGGTATTCGGCAGTAGATTACAAATTTGGTCCAAGTAATGGGAGGTCGCCCCACCCCTAAATACCTCAAAATGGGCATATTAGCCGACCATGGATATAAGATACTCAAATGAAAGGTATTTGGGTGTAGATTACAATATGACATAAAAATTTGCGTTCAAGTCCAGGTGGCGCTTTTCCTCCTAAAAATACGTCAAATGGGTTAATTGACCCATTATGGCAATATGGAACTCAAATGAAAGGTATTTGAGAGTAGAATACCTCCCTATTGTATAAAAGCTATTTGGGGTGGATTGCACATTTTGCCCATGAACAGTCCACTAAGGAACAAGGGCAAACTTCTCACATATCAATGAGTGCAGTCCGATTCAAGTTTAAGCTCAATGATTAGGGGCCTCCTTTTTATACTGGCATAGTACCTCACAAATGTCGCCAGCATTTGGAAGGGAAAAGCAACGCTGAACATTTTTTCTGATGATCTCGCCAGGACTCGAACCCAGGCGTTCAGAGTCATAGGCGGGCATAGGCTAAAGTAGCACGATATTCACATTGAGGGCGAAGTGTCCCCACCCTAAATAGATATTAGAGAGTTAAAGAAGGCGCAGCGGAGCGTACCCTGTCCAGCTAGTGTAGAATAAAATTCAACTAAATTTATTTTGCATAAATTATTAGCAGAATCCATGGTGGTGGGTTCCCAAGATTCGGCCCGGCCGAACTTAGCACGCTTTTACTTTTCAGAGTCATAGGCGGGCATAGGCTAAAGTAGCACGATATTCACATTGAGGGCGAAGTGTCCCCACCCTAAATAGATATTAGAGAATTAAAAAAGGCGCAGCGGAGCGTACCCTGTCCAGCTAGTGTAGAATAAAATTCAACTAAATTTATTTTGCATAAATTATTAGCAGAATCCATGGTGGTGGGTTCCCAAGATTCGGCCCGGCCGAACTTAGCACGCTTTTACTTATTTTTATACCCACCACCGAAGGATGGGGATATATTAATTTTGTCATTCCGTTTGCAACACATCGAAATATCCATTTCAGACCCTATAAAGTATATATATTCTTGATCAGCGTTAAAATCTAAGACGATCCAGCCATGTCCGTCCGTCTGTCTGTTAAAATCTCGCCACAGTCTTTAAAAATAGAGGTATTGGGCTGAAACTTAGCACAGATTCTTTTTTTGTCCATAAGCAGCTTAAGTTCGAAGATGGGCTATATCGGACTATACCTTTATGTAGCCCCCATATAGATCTATCCGCCGATCCGTTTTTATTGGCCTTAGACCCTAAGGCCAATAAAAGCCACATTTATTATCCGATTTTGCTGGAATTTGGGACAGTGAGTTATGTTAGGCCCCTCGACATCCTTCATCAATTTGGCCCAGATCGGTCCAGATTTGGATATAGCTGTCATATAGACCGATCCTCTGATTTAGGGTTTTAGGCCCATACAAGCCACATTTATTATCCGATTTCGCTGAAATTTGGGACAGTGAGTTGTGTTTGTCCCTTCGACATCCTTCGTCAATTTGGCTCAAATCGGTCCAGATTTGGATATAGCTGTCATATAGACCAATCCTGCGATTTAGGGACTTAGACCCATAAAAGGCGGATTTATTGTCCGATGTCGCCGAAATTTGGGACAGTGAGTTTTGTTGAGCCCTTCGACATCCTTCTTCAATTTAACTCAGATCGGTCCAGATTTGGATATAGTTGCCATACAGACCGATATCTCGGTTTTAGGTTTTGGGGTCAGAAAAAGCGCATTTATTGTCTGATGTCGCCGCAATTTCGGACAGTGAGTTTTATTGGGCCCTTCGACATCCTTCTTCAATTTCACTAATATTGGTCCAGATTTCGATATAGCTGCCATATGGACCGATCTCTCGATTTAATATTTTTGGCCTATAAAAGGTGCATTTATGGTCCGAAGATGCCGAAATTTGGGACAGAGAGTTAAGTTAAGTCCCTATACATATTTCTGCAATTTAGTCTAGATCGATCAAGATTTGCATATAGCTGCCATATAGACCGATATCTCGATTTAATGTCTTGGCCCCAAAAAAGGCGCATTTATAATCCGATTTAAGTGAAATTTGACTTATGTTAGGCTTTTCGACATCCATATTGTATATGGTTCAGATCGGTTTATATTTTGATATAGCTACTGAAAAGACCAATATTTTGTTATACACAATTGAACAATGACTTGTACTTATTAGTATTTTGTCCAAATCGGATCATATTTCGATATAACTGCTATGCGACATAAGGTATGCAATTTTCACTGGATTTTGATGAAAGGTGGTTTACATATATACCCGAGGTGTTGGGTATCCAAAGTTCGGCCCGGCCGAACTTAACGCCTTTTCATTTGTTTGGTTTTTTTTTTTTTTTTGTTTGGTTCAAGTTTTTTGTTTGGCCCAAATTCCTTCTACTTTAGGAAATGTTAAACTCTAATGAATAACAAATTGTTCTCTTTCAAAATGGTATCATCGTTCACGTATAAGTAATCCAAGTACGAGTTATTGTACAGCGAATCTTGAAAATTGCGTGCAACATGTTGGTTTCCTCGAACAAAGCTGAAAGGCACGAAATGGAACAAAGCTCTTACAATATTCGCACAGAATGCCAACAATTCAAAATAATCCATAAGTGGAAGCTTAGCAAGGATGTAACAGTCTTGCACATAAGTCAACATGAATTTATTAGTTTTTATTTTTGGCAGAAAAATTTGCGATTTTTATTTGAAATTTTACACATACATATTGTGTTTTGTGTAGATTTTGCAACCTATGAACGTTTACAATATTCCAAGAATATGTTCATGTCATTTATTTTCAAAAATTTTACTAGAATGTTCGTTCTCCAGTTGGCATTTATTAAATTGCTTTAATTTCTCAATGCTTTAGGTAGACATGAAATTTAATTAAATTTTAAAAACAGTAACAAACATTACTGGCATGTCTGTTGATGAGACAAATACGCAATTCGAAAAAGCAATTTAATTAATGTCAAAAATGTTCATTATACGTAATTAAAGCACAGTGAGAATGCGGTTAGGCATACTTATTAGGATTAGCGATGCCAACTGTATAACTGTGAGCTTTATGGCCAATGGACGCCAATATTATTATTCCCTTCCTCATTCAATTACTTTTCGGAATATTGATTTAATAAATGGTAAGTATATGTAAACTCGATTCTATTGACAAATCATTTTACACATATGGAATGGCGGAGTTGTGTAACCCCCATCGTTTTGTGTCGGATATAAAAAAGTTATATTTTTACCGTTTTGTCTTCCTCTAAGTCCGCGAAAAATTGTATAACCTACACCACTACTGTGTTACAGGGTATTATAACTAACACCCAGAAGGAAGATAGATAAACCCATTGATTAGTATACTGATCGACTAAAAATCACTTTCTGATTCGATCTAACTATGTCCGTCTGTCCACGTTAATTTGTGTACAAAGTACAGGTCGCAACTTCCATCTGGTCACCTTAAATTTGGCACAAGCATTTCCCTGGGCCTATAGACGAAACTTATTGAAATTGGAAAAAATTGGTTCAGATTTGGATATGGCTCCCATATATATGTTCACCAGATTTGAAGTAATAATGCAATGAAA
Organism: Stomoxys calcitrans; assembly: GCF_963082655.1. Taxonomy (NCBI): domain Eukaryota; kingdom Metazoa; phylum Arthropoda; class Insecta; order Diptera; family Muscidae; genus Stomoxys; species Stomoxys calcitrans. Next base: position 67,103,321 of record NC_081553.1, on the reverse strand, counting down.
TGGTAACTTGTTAACATATTCCCATGTGAATGTCATAGAAATTTTGTTTAGTTTTTAGATATAGCTCACATATACACAGATAAGAATAATTTTGAAAAACAACAACTTTGGTCGAAAGAACAACTACGAAAGTTGTTAATTTTCCTGCAACAATTTTTTATATTCTCCACCATAGGATGGGGGTATACTAATTTCTTCATTTTGTTTGTACCTACTCGAAATATTCGTCTGGGACCCCATAAAATAAATATATTTTTGATCGTCGTGACATTTTATGTCGATCTAGCCATATCCGTCCGTCTGTCCGTCCGTCCGTCTGTCTATCGAAAGCACGCTAACTCTCGAAGGAGTAAAGCTAGCCGCTTGAAATTTTGCACAAATACTTCTTATTAGTATAGGTCGGTTGGGATTGTAAATGGGCCATTTCGGTTCATGTTTCGATATAGCTGCCATATCAACCGATCTTGGGTCTTGACTTCTTCAGCCTCTATAGGGCGCAATTCTTATCCGATTGGAATGAAATTTTGTACGACTTGTTTTCTAATGATATGCAATAACTGTACCAAGTATGGTTTAAGTCGGATGATAACCTGATATCGCTGCCATATAAAACGATCTTGGTCTTGACTTCTTGAGCCTCTAGAGGGCGCAATTCTTATCCGATTGGAATGAAATCTTGCACGATGTGTTTCGCTATGACTTCCAACAACTGTGCTAAGTTAATTTCAAATCGGTCAATAACCTGATATAGCTGCTATATAAACCGATCTTGAATCTTGACTTCTTAAGCCTCTAGAGGGCGCAATTCTTATCCGATTTGAATGACATTTTGCACGACGTATTTAATTATGACTTTCAACAACTGTGCCGAGAGATCGGTCTATATGGCAGGTATATCCAAAACTGAACCGATCTGGGCAAAATTGAAGTGTGCTATCGAAAGGCCTAACACGACTCCCCGTCCCAAATTTCGGCGAAATCAGATAATAAATGTGACTTTTATGGGCCTAAAACCCTAAATCGGCGGATCAGTCTCTATGGGGGCTATATCAATATATAGTTCGATATAACCCATCTTCGAACTTAACCTGATTATGGACAAAAAAAGAATCTGTGCAAAGTTTCAGCTCAATATCTATATTTTTAAAGACTGTAATGTGATTTCAACAGACAGACGGACGGGCATGGCCTGATGGTCTTAGATTTTTACCCTGATCAAAAATATATATACATTATAGGGTCTGAAATGGATATTTCGATGTGTTGCAAACGGAATGACAAAATGAATATACCCCCATCCTTCGGTGGTGGGTATTAAAATATATGATGGGCTTCTAAATGATTTTTCCACAATTCTAGTATTTTGGTACCAAAATTGGTACTATTTGGTACTTTTTTGATAGCTGGAGCTAGAGGTCCAATATTTATAGCTACAGCTTAAAAATAAATAATGGATGACTAAATGATCTATTAAATTTTACCTTTTGGTACCTTTTGTACTTTCTGTTCAGATGGAGTTAAAGGTCTGCAATTTAGCATGTAGGCACAACTAAGAAATACATGATTGGTTACTAAATGATCTATTAAAAATTGATAAATTTTGGTACCATTTGGTACTTTCTTTACAGATGGAGCTAGAGGTCTGAAATTTCACATATAGGTACAAGAAGGAAATATATAATGACGAAACGTTACATTCAAAATTCGTACATTTTGGTACCAAAAAGTGCAAAATAGTACGAAATAGCTTAGCTTCGCCTACAGCGAACGGGGATTGCAAAAATTTAGCAATTTTACCAACATTATCGCATTGTTAAAAAAAATCACGACATGTGGAAGAAAGCGTAGTGATTGTGGTGTAATTGGTATTTTGAAAAATATTTTGGGCAAATTCAAGATATTTTTTATTTGTATACTAGCATAACCGGGCCCGCTCCGCTGCGCCTTCTTTAACTCTCTAATATCATTTAGGGTTGGGATCCTTCGCCCTGAATGCGTATATCGAATTCGTGCCACTGTAGCCTATGTCTGCCTATAACGCTGAAGGCCTGCCTTCAAATCCTGGCGATAACATCGGACAAAATTCAAAGTGGTGGTGATCCCCTCTTAATGCTGGCGATATTTGCCATGCATGGTCATGTAAAAAATTCTCCCCAAAGAGATGTCGCACTGCGGCACCGCATTCGGAATCGGCTATATAACAAAGTCTCTTATCATTAAGTTTAAACTTGAATCGAAAAGCTCGGTTCCTGGGTAAATGTTTACTCCACTCCCAAATACCTTTCATTGGAGTCTCATATAGACATGTGTAGGCTCATATGCCCATTTGGGGGTACTTGGGGGTGGGGCCACCTCCGAATAATTGGACCTAATTTTCGATGTCATATTTGTAATCTACTGTCGAATACCTTTCATTTGAGGTGCATATTGACATGAGCGGCGAATATGTCTGTTTAGAGGAGTTTTTGAGTTGGGGGGATATTCGCTGTGTAGTCTCCAAAACCTTTCATTTGATACCCATATTGTGCTTATCGGTCCACTTTTGGTTTTGGATGACGTTGTTGAGGTAAGGGGTGAGGACCTTTAGGGTTGGGGCGGCTCCCCAATTACTTGAACCCAATTTTTAATATGAAATTCGTTCTGTACTCCTGAATACCTTTCATTTGAATCCCATTTTGTCCCGATGGGTCCACTTTTATTTTTGAGCAGTACTTTTGGGGTTAGGTGGAGGGTCCGTCCGATTATTCTATTTGGTATTTTCTTTACAGAAGGGGACAGATTTATGAAATTTTTTACGGAATTTTAACAAAAATTTCATAATTTTATAAACTGTGTCACTACCTAGGTTTTTGGAAGTCCTACACTAAAATGGGGGTACCTAAATAGTTTATTACATTATATTTCAATCCTTTTTGTATACTTTCGTTTGTTTTTTTAACAAATACTGCAATAACTAGGTGATTTGTTCTCCAATTATCACCTAATTTGGCAAGAAAGTGTATCTTATGATCTTCAATCGATCTTCTAAAAATGTTGCACAGCAATTTCCTCTATGACTCCTGTATAGATTTTGATCGAAATTCCATATTTCAAATTCAAGCAAAAATCAAATTCAATAAAAACATTTGAAGCCAATTGAATGGATTTTTTATATCCATAGGGCCTGTTTTTGTTGTTTAGTGCACAAACAATCCTTGTTGTTAGAAACTACATACATTTTTGATACTTTGATATGCCCTGGCCGTAATACCAACACAATTGTGTATTGGTCAATGCAGTTGAATAACACCCAAACAGAATGGACAAAACACATAGCGGATATTTGCACATTCAAATTTGCATCTGCTATATGGAGCAACTGAACAATAAACTGCTCAAGGCTACGAAATTGTTTTCAATAAAATGCATACAATTGAATATTCTAAACTCCTTAATTAGGAGGTCTATATTTAAATGTAGAGCGTGTAGTTAACTTCCTTTAATTTATGGAATCTGATTTATGGGCGCATAATTGCGAAATTGCCATTCAATTGAATTGTTTGTGATTTGAGTATGGGTTGTATATCATTTAATAGTAACAATAGTGAAAATCATGATATTTAAAGAAGATATTCTTTAAACTGTTAAAAGCTACGAGGGAGGTCCCAAAAGTAGCCGACCTAACAAAGAACAAATAAAACGGCATTAAGATCGGCCTGTCCGAACCATCCCATGCTGCCATGGGATTTAAGGTTTTAGGCCCATAATAGCCACATATACTACCCGATTTTGCTGAAATTTGGAACTGTGAGTTGTGTTATGCCCTTCGACATCTTTCTGCAATTTGGCCCAGACCGGTTCAGATTTGGATACAGCTGCCATATAGACCGATCTCTCGATTTAAAGTCTTGGGCCCATAAAAGACACATTTCTAGCCGATTTGCTGAAATTTAGAACAGTGAGTTGCGTTAGGCCCTTCAACATTCTTCTTCAATACGGCTCAGATCGGTTCAGATTTGGATATAGCTACCATATAGACCGATTTCTCTATTTAGGGGCCATAAAAGGCGCATTTATTGTCCGATGTTGCTGAAGTTTGGGACTGTGAGTTAAGTTAGATCCCTCGACATCTTACTGCAATATGGCCCATATCGGTTCAGATTTGGATATAGCTGACAAATGGACCGATCTCTTGATTTAAGGTCTTGGGCCTAAAAAAGGCGCATTTATTGTTCGATTTCGCCGAAATCTTGGACAGTGAGTTGCGTTAGGCCCTTCAACATTCTTCTTCAATTCGGCTCAGGTCGGTTCAGATTTGGATATAGCTCCCATAAAGACCGAACTCTCGATTTAAAGTCTTGGCCCCATGAAAGGCACATTTATAATCCGATTTTGCTGAAATTTGACACAGTGACTTATGTTAGGCTTTTCGACATCCGTGTTGTATATGGTTCAGATCGGTCTATATTTGGTTATGGCTACGAAGAAGACCAATGATGTATGTTTCAAGTTGAATAAAAATCAAAAACTTTCTTTTCACTAATGCTGCAGATTCTATGAACAATATATTCGCAAATGATTTTAGGTTTAACTATAGTTTTTTTCTAACGAGGATCTACTAATGATTTTGTTGTATATCAAGGTTTAAGGTGTCCTAACCAAGGTAGTAGCCAGCATTGACATAGGCATTTTTTTGTTGTTGTTAATTTAATTTTAATTGTGATGTTCAGACTTTTTAATCCAATTTGGCTAAAATTTTTGGCATATACCGGTACAATGGCTTTCTTCGGCGCATACATACTGGCATATATTTTCAGACTTTACCGTGCCAACCAAAATGACACCTATAAGTCTCATGTATTGGCATCTGATGAATTTTGACAGCCCCTATGTGGCAATAAGTCAAGGCTAAAGGTGATCGTATTCCTCCATACATTTTTGTCAGCTACCACATAACTTGAAATTAATTTTTAATTTAATATTGCGTAAGTAAGTGTCACGAAAATATTACAATGTGCTTTTGTAAACAACATAAAATTTCAATTGCAAATTTGCAATTTACAAAAAAGATTTACATTTTTATTGATATTGACAAACACCACAGAATACATCATGCATGTGCATTTCAGCAGAATAGTTAGTACATATTATATTCCTGCTGCTCAGCTAATGGCATGTTCTGGGAAATTTGCCTGAACATAGTCATTAAAATATTTTCTACGTTCAAAAGCAAAAAATTGTATAGCCCTCCCTCCCCAACCATGTTGCATATTGTGGGTACAACATTTTTTTTTTTTTTTTTTTTTTTTTTTTTTTTTTTTTTTTATTTTAATTGCAACTAGCTTTCAATAAGAAGCTAACAAGCAATTTTTTTCAAATTTAACATAATTATCATTGAAAATATGTAAATTTTATATAATCTATCTGAAAATTTGTTTTACATTGGAAACAAAAAGAAAATAAATAAGTTTAAAGCTCATGATATTAAGAGATCATAGGGTTTAGTTCTATTCAGTCTACGTCTGGTACTTGGATCATTGAGATTAATGGCTTCTGGATTTACATGAAGGCGTAATCTGGCATCATGTTTCGTTGCTGCAATTGATATTTCCTCTGACACTGTGTTCATGCGGAGGTCTCTATGGAGATCACTGTTGCGAACATACCAAGGGGCGTTAACTATGCTCCTTAGTACTTTATTTTGAAAATTTTGAATCATGTAGATATATTTCTTATGCGTGCAACCCCATAGTTGGATGCCATATAGCCATATTGGTTTTAATTGTTGATTATATAAAAGTAATTTGTTTTGAATGGAAAGTTCAGATTTCCTGCCCATAAGATATTTGAATTTGAATTTGAATTTGGGTACAACATACATAGGTTTTAATTACTGCATACGAGTATGCTTTGGTTATTAAAAAGGTTCCCAAACATGTAATAACCACCATTTACATAGAGTTGCAGTCTCTTCAACAGTTTTCAGTAGAATTTTAACAATGTTACATTTCATTGAAACTTTACCTTATACGCAAGGAAGACATTGCTTGCGGAATTATATCGAATTAAATTTTAATTGTAACTTACTTCAAATCCTTTCATCTTGCTTTTCAGAAAGAAGAGAAATTGAAAGACGTGAGTGAATTCAAATATTCAGTAATCGAAATATTAGCCAGAAATTCTACCAAAGAATTAGACATTCCACATCCTCCTGCAGAGACAAAGAAGGAAATCTAGAGTACAGATACAAATAGTGTGGAAACAACATTTTTCCCAGATCCTGTCGGCGACAAGGATACCATATGTTCTGTTCCTGATTACAGAACGTATACCACCTAGTCAGAAGGCTAACGTAGCGAAGAGGTTAGCATTTCCGCCTATGGCGCTGAACGGCTGGGTTAGAATCCTGGCAGGAACATCAGACAATTTTTCAGCGGTGGTTATCCCATCCTAAAGTTAACGAAATTTGTGAGGTACTTTGCCATGTAAAAACTTCCCCCAAAGAGGTGTCGCTCTGCACGCCCTTCAGATTCGGCTATTAAAAGGGAGGTTCCTCATCATTGAGCTTAAACTTGAATCGGACTGCACTCATATGTAGGAAGTTTGCCCCTGTTCCTTAGTGGAATGTCCATGGGCAAAATTTGCATTTTACCCGCGTTCGAATCCTTACGAGAACATCAAAAAAGCGTGCTAAATTCGGCCGGGCTAAATCTTATATACCCTCCACCATAGATTTTGTCGAGGTCTTTTCCCGATATTTCTTTAAGGCAAACAAAGAATAAAAGAACAGAATTGAGTTAATATTGGAGCTATGTCAAGTTACAGTTCGATTTGGTTCATAAATGAGTTGAAGACCATAGTAGAAGTCAACGTGTAAAATATCAAACAATTCGAGTAAGAATTGCGCCCTTTAGGGGCCAAAGATTGGTTTATATGGGAGCTGTGTCTGGCTATAGACCGATTCGGACCATATTTGACAAGTATGTTGAAGGTCATGGGAGAAGCCGTTGTACAAAATTTCAGCCAAATCGGATAATATTGGGTTGCCCAAAAAGTAATTGTCGGTAATATAGTAGTAATATAGTCGGCGTTGACAAATTTTTTCAACGGCTTGTGACTCTGTGATTGCATTCTTTCTTCTGTCAGTTATCAGCTGCTACTTTTAGCTTGCTTTAAAAAAAAGTGCGCGAAATTTTGTTTACATTTGTTTGTTTGGCGTCAATTTTAATATGGGTACCACATGTATTGAAAGAAATTCATTTAACAAACCAAATCAACGCTTGTGATATGCACCTTAAACGCAATAAATTCGATCCGTTTTTAAAACGAATCATAACTGGAGATGAAAAATGGATTGTTTACAACAACGTTAGTCGAAAACGATCATGGTCCAAGCATGGTGAACCAGCTCAAACCACTTCAAAGGCTGATATCCACCAAAAGAAGGTTATGCTATCTGTTTGGTGGGATTGGAAGGGTGTGGTATATTTTGAGCTGCTTCCAAGGAACCAAACGATTAATTCGGATGTTTACTGTCAACAATTGGACAAATTGAATACAGCCATCAAGGAGAAGCGACCAGAATTGGTCAATCGTAAAGGTGTCATATTTCACCAGGACAACGCTAGACCGCACACATCTTTGGTCACTCGCCAAAAACTGAGTGAGCTTGGCTGGGAACTTTTGATGCATCCACCATATAGCCCTGACCCTGCACCATCAGACTACCATTTATTTCGATCTTTGCAGAACTCCTTAAATGGTAAAACTTTCGGCAATGATGAGGCTATAAAATCGCACTTGGTTCAGTTTTTTGCAGATAAAGGCCGGAAGTTCTATGAGCGTGGAATACTAAATTTGCCAGGAAGATGGCAAAAGGTTATCGAAGAAAATAGCAATTATATATTTGATTAAAGTTCATTCTAAGCTTTATTAAAAATGCATTTACTTTCTTTTAAAAAATCCGCAATTACTTTTTAGGCAACCCAATAATTACGCCCTCTGGAGGTTTAAAAAGTCAAGATCCCAGATCGGTTTATATGGCAGCTATATCAGGTTATGGGCCGATTTAAAGCATACTTAACACAGCCATATCGAAACACGTTGTGCAAAATTTCAGCCAAATCGGATAGAAATTGCGCCCTATAGACGCCCAAGAAGTCAAGACCCCAGATATGTTTATATGGCAGATATATCAAAACATGGACTGATATAGCCCATTTACAATCCGAGCCGACCTGCACTAATAGGAACTATTTGTGCAAAATTTCAAGTGGCTGGCTTTACTCCCTCGAAAGTTAGCGTGCTTTCGACAGACAGACGGACGGACTGATGGACGGACAGACGGACTGACAGACGGAGGGACGGAAGTACGGATGGACAGACGGACGGACGGATGGACCGACGGACGTACATAGCTAGATCGAAGAATATATATACTTCATGCTGTCTTAGACGAATATTTCGATGAGTTACAAACAGAATGACGAAATTGGTATACCCCCATCCTATGGTGGATTGTATAAAAATATTTTCAGCGGTGGTTATCCCTTCCTAATGCTGGCGACATTTGTGAGGCACTTTGCCATGTTAAAACTTCGACCCAAAGAGGTGTCGCACTGCGGCACGCCATATGGGCTCGGGTATAATTGAGCTTAAGTTTGAATCGGAGAGCAATCATTGATACGTGAGAAGTTTGCCCCTGTTCCTTAATGCAATGTTCATGGGCAAATTTGCAGTTTACCATCTAGTCAGACTGAGGCCCAAGTAGCAGTAAACCGGCTGAAAGAACAAAGCAGAAGTCAATGTCTAACTATTTGGGACCAGATGCGACACGGCAATGAAGCGTATGCATCAACGCGATTTGATTAGCAAAACGCATATCCAATGATTGGAATAACAGGAGACAAGACCATATGTGCGGTGGCAGAAAGAAGGAACCAGGACGGAATCCAGCTCGAGCTTCTGGCCACGAAGTACTTTCCGGGTGTTCTTGCGTAGCCGAAGGTTAGATGTGGCCGAATGTCATATAGATGTTCCTGTAATACAAAACAATGCCGAGTCACTGTTTGTTGTTGAGGATATGATAACGAAGGGTAAGATGGTTTTGGAGGGACCGGATGGCATACTGCCTGCTCTTTTCCAAAGGCCCGGACATATGCCATGCAACTCTTTGAGGTGATTTTTATACCCTACATAATTACCTATTGAACTCTATTGATTTTTTTATAAAAATCGAATGAGTTATAAATTAAGATCCCATGTATTTCTTTCAACCGATATGTCAATTTATGGCAATTGCAATTTACTTCAAACTATATAAAATTTAGTGTTCTAATTGTCCTGTCAAACGTGTATATGCAGCAGAGCGGACCGGGTACAGCGAGTATATGGCTGTACCCGGTCCGCTCTGCTGCGCCTTCATTAGCACCACGAGAAAAATAACTTTCTCGAAGACCACCATATGTATCTCCCCAGTGCAATTTGTTTATCTACTACCAAATACCTTTTATTGAACCCGATTGACAAATATTCACATTTTGGAAGGTGTTTTGAGGGTAGGCAACTGCCTATCACTTGAACCTGATTTTTAATACCCTATCCGAAGTCTGGCTTGGTTTTCCCAGAGTACTTGAGAGCGGGTAGCTCTTTTTCTTCTTCAGCATTTTAGCAGTGTTATGCTCTTCGGGAGATCTTAGTCTTTTTCCAGATTCCGTAGAAATGCTTGGAATGTCAGTTATATCCCTTGCAGCATCCTGCACTTTCGCCCGATTACGCTGCCGGTACATACTTCTCTGTCTCCTTCGTGGTGCACCGGATCGCTTTCTCGGTCTGCTTGTGAGCTTTGCAAAGCCATCGCTCACTTCTGCTGTCATCCCAATGCTCTCATCTCTCGATTCGGCTGCGATGACTGCTTCATTGACACAGTCGCTGTATAAATCCGAGTTAGAAACACCACCTTTACTTAAAGGCTGGGGACGAGCTATACATCCCTCTGGTTTATCCATCTCTTCCTCATTAATTAGTCTGACGACTTGTTGTGCGCTTGAAGCAATACTCTCGACTACAGATGCCAACCCACACCTATAGGAGGGGAGGACAACACGCTACGATCTGACGCCACCACCGCAGATGTTGAGTCTTTAGAGTTCATTTCTACCCTACTCCAATAGGCTTTAAAGGATAGTCCACTGGCTCTACAGGAGCGTGATTAGACCAATACTTACTTACGCCTCAGTAGTTTGGTGGACTGCTATGGAGAAAAAGTGCAAAATAAGGACCATACACAGGTTCAGAGAACATGTAGTCTTGGCATAGGCGGAGCGATGAGGACCATGCCCACTAAGGCACCGGAGATCATTCTAGATATCCGACCCATTGACATACAGATTAAGTGTGAGGCAGCCACTGCGGCTACGAGACTTAAGACGATGGGAAAATGGATTGAGAATGGGAGCAGCTCATACCATCGCTATATAATCGAGGCGACGATAGGAAACCTGGAAGGAAGGGTAGAGGTTTCCGATCGGATACTTGGGATGAACCTTGAAGTCGAGTGCGAGGCACCGCTGCCATCTGCACAGTCTTGGATTGAGGGAATCCTAGTATTGCAATCTGGAAGATCATGTTACACGGATGGATCAAAGCTAGAGGACAGAGTGGGCCTGGGGGCTTACATTGAGAACCCAGGGACTGAGATCTATTTTAAACTGCCTGACCATAATACGGTCCTGCAGGCGGAGATCCGGGCGATCACGTAATGCGTGAAGTGGTGTGGTGCTAACGCCAGGACGTCGAGTGTGAACATCTTTACCGACAGTAAAATTGCCATAAGGGCAATAACAACCAGGACGGTAAGGTCACGAACAGTCTTGCAGTGTAAGAAGGAGTTTAACGTCATCTCTGAGGATGGCAAAATCCGCATCGTTTGGTTGCTGGGCCATAACGGAGTAAGGGGGAATGAAAGGGCAAACGATTTGGCGGTGAAGGCCAGAGTACTGCCGTCAATAAACTTGGTTAACCCGAAGGCTTTCGGGTCGACGCAGTCCGATTTAAGGGAGAGAGGGAGACGAGGCTATTACTGAAAGGAAGGAAGAAGGAGGTCAGTATAGCTGTTGGTATCATAACGGGACACATAGGACTACCAGCTCACTTATGTAAAATCGGTGCGGCAATTGAAAAAGCCTGTGTAGGGCATGCGGGAAAGATGATGAGACGTTGCAGCATTTCCTTTGTCATTACCCTGCTTTCGCGTCTAACAGAGACACAATACCAGACATGAGCCAACTTAGGGAGTGGTATTGAAAACAATTAAGGATTTTGTAAGTAGCACGGAATTCCTAATCCTTTTTAGTTTTTAGAGCGCACAACAAGCTGATTACTGGCTTAGGTGTATGTCCATAGTGGCATGGGGCGGATTTAGGGCATCCCACTATCCGCAATTTGTTGTCGGCGCGCTGTAGATCCCAGCTGAGCTTCTCTTGATGATCTTGAAAACCACCCGTGCCGGGAGGGAGGGAGTCATATAGTCTTCTGAAGGGGGTAAAGTCTATCTGGCGAAGGTTTTCGGTATCCTGAAGCCAATGGAGATGATTTAAATGCGTCTGCCCAATACGAATGTTTGCCCCTGTTCCTTAGTGGAATGTTTATGGGAAAAATTTGCATTTTGCAATACGAATGTCAGTATATATGCGGACCGAAATCTCTAGCATTGGCATTCGAGGTCGAGACTGGTTAAATACAATGGGCTTATTTTAACCATCGGCAAGGCTGTTGGTGGGGGGAAAACGAAGCGCCTCATAACCCAGAAATCGCCAGCTTATTGCCTGTGGGAGCTTCTGGGCAGGTATGAAGCTTTGTACGATGACCGAGAGAATATGACGTGTACCGGTCTCCCGATTTGATATTTTGAACCCCTGGAAGACGCAATTAATATGCAATATGTCTGGAATTTTGAACGCAGTCTTCTGTTATGACTTACAACAACCGTGTCAAGTATGATTGATTGGTCTACAACCTGATATAAACCAATCTCCCGAGTTGACAACTTAAGCCCCTGCAAGCATCTGTTGCCATCCTATTTGACTGAAATTTTGCACATTGTGTTGTGTTATGACTTCCAACATCCGTTATAAGTATGGTCCAAATCGATCTTTAACCTGATATAGTTCTCACATATAACGATCTCCCGTTTAATATCAAACGGCTCCTAGAAGCTTAAATTTTTGCCAGCTTTGGCAGATATTTGGTACAGGAAGTACACATGTGCCCTTTAACTAAGTTCTTTTCTGAACACTTTTAAGCGAATCCATGGTCTTGGTCTTTCCCCATACAAACTAAGCGAGAAATTCCGCTTAGTGGGTAAATAAAACACCCCTATTATAAGAAATTTTATTGAGTTCTGTATTAATTTTTCCTTACCAACATATCATCAGTCTCTACCCGAGGCATTGAGCAGATTCTTATGAACTACTATGGAAAGAAATACCAAGAAAGTACTGCTATACACAAGGCTGGTAAATATGAGCATGTGTATCTAAAATTTCAAAGAAAAATGTTCAATGTCCATAGGAAAACGAAAAACTGTTGAATTGTTGTTGATGTAACACATGCTTATCTTGCAGGATGCTGCATCCTTGCAAAATACGCACACAAGCATACTTCAAAATGTTGGCATTCTGCGAATTCTGGGAGCTTTCTACGGCATGAGTTTGTTTTGGTTTATCTGTGCACTTTCTCTCTGTGACAGCCAAGAAAGTTACTACTTGGCAAGTATTTTCCAATTTCTTTAACAAATGGACTTGCCCATTCTGGGTTTGAATTATGGAAGTAGAAAAGAGTTTTCTTCTTTACTCCATGATGTTATTTTCTTAAGCCTTTGTAAACATCCTACATTCGAAAGGGCAATTTGTTATCTTTACGTTTTTTTTTTGCGCACAGAAGTTCACTCTACGAAAAGTAAACATTTTTTTTCCTGTGCGCACAAAGTGATAATGATAGTAAAAGCAAGTGAAAAAACAATTAAAAGCGTGCTTGGTTCCGCTGGGCCGAATCTTCTATACCCTCCACCATGGATCGCAATTGTTAAGTTCTTTGCCCGGAGCTATATCAAGTTATTGAACCGATTTAGACCATACTTGGCATATGTTTTGGAGGTCAACACAAAACACTTCATCCTAAATTTTAGCCAAATCCAATAATAACTGCGCACTTTATAGGTCCAAGAGGTATTACCGGGAGATCGGTTTATATGAGAGATACATCCGGTTATGAACAGATGTAAACCATACTTATAATAATTATTGGATATCCAAGCTAAATACATCATGTAAAATTTCAACGAAATCTGTAAATATAGCGCCATCTAGAGGCTCAAGAGATTGTGTCCCGATTTAAGTCATACTGAACACAGTTGTTAGATGTCATAACAAACCACCTCATGCATATTTTTATTTGCCAGTCGGATAAAAATTGCGCCCTGTAGAGGCTTAAGAAGTCAACATCCAGGATCGGTTTATAAGGCAGCTATATCAAAACATGGACTGATATGGCCCATTTATAGAGATGGAACCGTTTAATTGGATAAATACCTGGGTATTTTCCCATATACACCCAAAAGCTGGGTATTTATAATTTTTCAGATATCTTTGATATAAAAACATTTTCCAAACAGTTTTTGATGTTTTTGTATTCTTTGTATATAAACCTGACCTTCTGATCTCATCAAATCGAAGTTTAGTTATATTTAACCGCTATATAGACCGATCTGCAGACTTAAAATCTTGAGGTCATATTTCATCCGATTTCAATGAAATTTGGCGCATTGAGTTCTGGTAGACCCCTACCCATTTCTGTGAAGTGTGGTCCAGATTGGACCATATTTGGATATAGCTGCCTTATAGACCGACCACCCGACCTCCTGATTAGGGTTTTAAGGCCATAAAGGATCCATTTATTACCCGCACAGTGAGTTCTGGTAGGCCCTAACCCAATCCTGTCAAATGTGGTCAAGATCGGACCATATTTACATATATCGGCCATATAGACCGATCACCCGACATAGGGTACTGAGTCCATAAAAGTCGTATTTTTCATCCGATTTCGATTAAATTTGAAACAATGCGTTTTGGTATACCTCTTCACCTTTTTGTTGAATATCGTTCAGATCGGAGCTCATCTGGATATAGCTGCCATACAGACCGGTCACCCGATATATAGAGTATGAAGCCTATAAAAGGAGCAGTTTTCATCCGATTTCGATGAAATTTGATACAGTTAGCTTTGATACCCCTCTTCACCTTTTTTTTTTTGAATATCGTCCAGATCGAACCATATTTGGATATAGCTGCCATACAGACCGAAATGAAATTGAATATATATATACAGGGTGGCTGATGAAAGCCGCTACCAAAAAAAAATGTAATAACTTTTTTTCTATTTAATAATAATAATTTAATAATTAATTTAATTAATTAATTAATTAATTTAATTAATAATAATTTAATAATTAATTTAATAATTTAATTTAACATGAATAAAAGAAAAATGTATTCCATACACCGAAAAAAAAATGTAGCAATATTCATCATTGTAGCAATATTCATCAGCCACCCTGTAGAATATTGAGCCTATAAAATAAGCATTTTTCATCCGATTTCGGTGAAATTTGCAACAGTGGGTTTTGGTAGACCTCTATACCTTGTTGTTGAGTGTCGTCTATACCCAAATATGGTCCTATCTGGGCGATATTACCATAGCTAATTAAAAATCTACATACTTTATTGGGTCTCAGATCAATATTTCGATGTGTTACAAACGAAATAACGATATTAGTATACCCCCATTCTATGGTGGAGGGTATAAGAAACACACACCGTTTACAGTATAGTTTGATGCTTGAAAGTAAAAGAAAAATCAACAGTTTAAGTGAACAAGAGAAAAGATTACAAATAGTGTGGGGTCACCTAATTAAAAGCTGGCAACATCTGGGCCTTCATTATGCTACTAATGGACTTATTTAAATTTTATACGCATCTACAACTGCGGGGGTTGGGTTATTTTAGGTTACCTTCAAACAAATAGTCAGGACGATTTTATGCTGAAGGCAAATGAATGCTAGTCTTTTAGACTTGTGGCATTGATGCTGAAAGTTAAAGCAGAACTTTACATTATATGTCGTAGTTACATTTGATGTGAGGAAATAAGGGGTGAGAAGTCAAAGTTCCTACATAGTTTTGCCACATTGTTCATTAAATAGACAGCAGAAGCATGTTGGCAGATGAATTTCAGAATCAACGGCGTAACGACTCTGACTTGACGAAATATATACACCCAGAAAAATTAGTGTGGTTATATCAGCAAACACTGTCTGCTGACCTTTAATTAAAACAAGTAAAAAGGCGTTAAGTTCGGCCGGACCAAACTTTATATACCCACCACCTCGGGTATATTTGTAAACCACATTTCGTCAAAATTCGGTGAAAAATGCATACCTTATGCACCATAGCAGCTATATCGTAAAATGTTCCCATTTGGACCAAATACTAATAAGTACAAGTCATTACTCAATTGTGTATAACAAAATATTGGTCTTTTTAGTAGCTATATCTAAAAATAAACCGATCTGAACCATATACGACACGCATGTCGGAAAGCCTTACATAAGTCACTATGTCAAATTTCAGTGAAATCGGATTATAAATGCCCCTTTTATGGGTCCAAGACTTTAAATCGAGAGATCGGTCTAAATGGCAGATATATCCAAATCTGGACCGATTTGAGCCAAATTGAAGAAGAAAGCCAAAAACCGTTACTCAACTTACTGTCCCAAATTTCGGCGACATCGGACAAGGTTAGGTTAGGTAAGAGTGGCAGTCCTTTACAGACTAACTTAGACAATTTTATGGTCCATTGTGATACCACAGTAGCGACAGACCAAGGCTTCTGGCGGGAATCGAACCCATGACCCCCTGCATTGGTAATCCAAGCACTCTACCAACTCGGCTACCGAGGCGCCTGACATCGGACAATAAATGCGATTTTTATGGGCCCAAAACCTTAAATCGAGAGATCGGTCTATGTGGCAGCTATGTCCAAATCTGGACTGATCTAGTTCAAATTGAAAAAGGATGTCGAAGAGCTTAACACAACTCAGCGTCCCAAGTTTCAGAAAAATCGTATAATAAATGTGGCTTTTATGTTCCTAAGACCTTAATCAACGGATCGCTCTATATGGCAGCTATATCCAAATCTGGACCGATCTCTGCCAAATTGAAGAAAGATATACAAGGTCCTAACACAACTCACTATCCCAATTTTCGGCAAAATCTGACAATAAATGCGGCTTTTATGGGTCTAAGACCCTAAATCGGCGGATCGGTCTATATGGGGGCTATATCAAGATATAGTCCGATATAGCTCATCTTCGAACTTAACCTGCTTATGGACCAAGAAAAGAATCTGTGCAAAGATTCAGCTCAATATCTCTATTTTTAAAGACTGTAGCGTGATTT
The DNA here is from genome assembly GCF_963082655.1 of Stomoxys calcitrans. Lineage (NCBI taxonomy): Eukaryota > Metazoa > Arthropoda > Insecta > Diptera > Muscidae > Stomoxys > Stomoxys calcitrans. The sequence continues at coordinate 67,086,831 of NC_081553.1, read as the reverse complement.
CAACTGACAGACGGGCGGACATGGCTAGATCGTCTTAGATTTTTCGCTGATCAAGAATATATATACTTTATAGGGTCGGAAATGGACATTTCGATGTGTTGCAAATGGAAGGACAAAATGAATATATCCCCATCCTTCGGTGGTGGATATAAAAAAAGTGGATCTTCGGCCAAATTTTCACCAAAAGTTCTGCGTTGCGGTAGGTTGTTTGCTGAAATTTGCAACAGTGAGTTATTTTAAGCCTCCCGACATCTGACCTAAATATGGTTCAGATCGGACTATACTTAGATATAGCTGCCATATAGACCGATCTCCCGATAAAGGGTCTGAAGCCCATAAAAGCTTTATTTATTTCCCAATTTCGCTGAAATTTGAAACAGTGAGTAGTTTAGGGCTTCCCGACCACTGAACCGAATGTGGTTCAGATCGGCCAATATTTAGATATAGCTACCATATTGACCGATCTCCCGATAAAGGGTCTGAAGGTCATAAAAGCTTTATTTATAACGCGATTTCGCTGAAATTTAAAACAGTGGGTTATTTCAAACCTTCTGACATCTGAACCAAATATGATTCAGATCGGACTATATTTAGATATAGCTGCCATACCGAGCGATCTGCCGATGAAGGGCCTAAAGCCCATAAAATCTTTATTCTTTATCCGATTTCGCTGAAATTTTTAATACAAAATTGAACAGTGACTTATATTTATTAGACCACTCAATGTCCGTGCCGAATTTGGATGCATAAGTTATCCAATTTTCACCAGATTGTGGCGGCCCGGCCGAACTTAATGCCTTTTTACTTGTTTTCGTTGATTATTATTATTTTCTTTTTGGCTTGTTGGCTCTAACCATGTTCAACCATGGAACTTTGCTCGCAATTGAAAATTTTTTTAAAGTTTTTTTTTTAACATTTAAACCCCAAAAGGGTTTTCATGCTACTTGAGTTTTTTGCAACAATGAATTTTTGTTTGGACTCTTCATGCTATGATGGTTCATAAAATGGAAACAATGGACTATGGATTACATATTTTGCTCGGTCAGTCAATTCTCGCCAGTTACCAAGTAACTAATCGTTATCTAAGTGTTACTTACCATTTTTATTTTTGAATACAAAAATTTTCCAGGAACGTTGAGCAACTAAAGTTGACACGTGTCACGCTGTTTGTTGGCCTGTTGGGTGGGTCCTTGAACATTTAAACATCAATAAAGCTTTGATAACCTTTTCGATGTAACTCCTGGTTGTGTGGCAGGAGGAGTTTCAAATGGTTTTCGTTGTTATGCATTACATTCGCGTTGCTTGCTTTCTCGCTTCATTTTTAGTTTCATTTATTTTGCAACATTTGCTTTAATTTTTTCCGTCAATAACCATTAACACTTTCCATTTAAAGAGCTGCGTTTTATTTCTGAAAATAAAGCAAAAGAGAAAAAATGCCATGCTTATTTAAGCTTCAGTACAAAAAACATTAAATAAAAGTCAATATTTTCCGTTAGCATAGTAGTAAAAATTATCTAGGGATTACATATCGTTTTGAAAGAAATGAGAGAATTGTATGGCACCTAATATCAAGTAAAAAGGCATTAAGTTCGGCCTGGCCGAACTATGGATACCCACCATCTCGGGTATATATGTAAACCACCCTTCATCATAATCCGTTGAAAAATTCATAATTTATGCATCCATATATCTGATTTGGAACAAATTCGTCACGGACATTGAGTGGTCTAATAAATACAACTCATTGTTAAGTTTTGAAGAACAAAATATTGGTCTTTTTGACAGCTATATCCAAATATAGATAGATCTAACCCATATAAGACACGGATATTGAAAAGCCTAACATAATTCACTGTTTTAAAAATCAGTGAAATCTGACAATGAATGCACCTTTTATGGGCCCAAGACTTTAACTCGAGAGATCGTTCTACATGGCAGTTATACTCAAATCCGGACCGATTTGTAGAACAAAATATTGTTTTTTTTTTGCAGCTATATCCAAATATAGATCGATCTAAACCATATAGGACACAGATGTCGAAGAGCCTAACATAAGTCAATGTGTTAAATTTAAGCGAAATCAGACGCTATTTATGGGGCCAAGTCTTTAAATCGAGAGATCGGTATATAAGGCAGCTATATCCAAATCTAAACCGATCTGGGCCAAATTAAAGAAAGAAAGAAAGATTAATTCGACAGATCGTTCTATATGGCAGCTATAGCCACATCTGGACCGACCAGGGTCAAATTAAGCAAGTAAAAGCGTGCTAAGTTCGGCCGGGCCGAATCTTGGGAACCCACCACCATGTATTCTGCTAAAAATTTACCTTCTTTCTTTCTTTAATTGGCTGTAACAGAACATTTGTTCCACTAGCCGAACGTAAAATGGCGTTCCAAGCGCCTTGATCTTCTGCGCTCATTCTAAAATCTCTGACACCAAATTTCTAGGAGTCTCCCACCACTTGATCTTTCGATTGGGCTTTTCCGGTTTCCCGGTTTGCGTGTACTTCTTCATCCATTCTGACAACATGACCTAGCCAACGCAGCCGTTGTATTTTGATGAGTGTAACTATGCTATCGTCGTCATACAGCACATACAGCTCATTCGCTTTATCAGCGTGTCGCCTCCGGTCTTAAATAGTTCAGCGGGCAACCCGTCGGCTCCTGCTGCTTTGTTGTTCTTTAGCTGGGTCACTGCTACTTGGACCTCATTCTGACTAGGAGGTAAACATTCTATACCATCGTCATTGATGGGTTCTGCGCTATCCTCTTCACCGTCAACGTCGGACACTAGCAGCTGGTGACAAGGTGTTTCAGTCTCCGACTAACCACAAATCCACAGTCAAATTAATGCCTCGTGTTATGGCAGCTATAGTATAGTTCGTCCCCGTTCGGTGTTGTAGTGACGCCATTCCCAGGCAATATCTGCCTTCTACTCTCTCTAATACACCCGCCAGCGCATAAACTACACCTTCTCTATAAAGAGTGCGGACATTTCAGGTGCAGATCCGCAAATTGTCAACGTTTGTTGGGGTCCGTTGTTACTATTCCTTTGTTTCTCATAGCAGTTCTCATAGTTTTCCGGGGGCGGGTTACTGTCCCAGCGCCCCAACCTCATGGGTTTTATGGGATCGGGAGATCGGTTTATGTGGGATCTATATCCGGTTAAAATTGTAGCCATATTGAACAAAAATTGCGGCTTCCAGGAGCTTAAAAAATCAAATCGAGATGTCGGTTTATATGGGAGCTATTTTAGGTTATAAACCGATTTAGACCGTACTTGGCACAGTTTTTGGAAGATATAATGGACCACTATCTGCAAAATTTTAGTCAAATTGGACAAAAATTGCGGCATCCAGGAAATCAAGAAGTCAAATCGGTAAATCGTTTTGTATGTGAGCTATATCCAACTCTGAACCGATGTGGCCCATTTGCAAACCCCAACGATTTACATCAATGAGAAGTATCTGTACAAAATTTCAAGTGGCTAGCTTTACGAGTTCGATCCCTATCGTGATTTCGACAAACGTTTGGACGGACATGGCTAGATTGACTCAGAATGTCCAGATGATGGAGAATATGCATAGTTTATGGGGTCTTAGATCACTATTTAGAGGTGTTACAAACGGAATGACTTGATTAGTATACCCCCATCCTATGGTGGTGGGATGTGGAAGGGCTTAACTCACTGTCCCCAATTTCGGCAAAATCGGACAATAAATGCGTCATTTATGGGCCCAAAATCTTAAATCGGTAGATCGGGGTATATAGCAGCTATATCCAAATCTGGATCGATCTGAACCAAGTTGAAATAAGATGTCGAAGGGCCTTACATAACTCACTGTCCCAAACTTCGGCAAAATCGGACAATAAATCGCCTTGTTTGGGCCCAAGACCTTCAATCCAGAGATCGGTGTATATGGCACCTACATATATCCATATCTGGACCGATCTGTGTCAAATTCAAGAAGGATGTCGAGTGGTCTAACACAGCTCACTGTCCCAAATTTTAGCAAAATCGGATAATCAATGCGTCATTTATGGGCCCAAAACTTTAAATCGGTATATATAGCAGCTATATCCAAATCTGGATCGATCTGAACCAAATTGAAAGAAGATGTCGAAGGGCCTTACATAACTCACTGTCCCAAATTTCGGCAAAATCGGACAATAAATGTGCCTTTTATGGCAGCTACATATATCCATATTTGGACCGATATGGGTCAAATTGAAGAAGGATGTCGAGTGGTCTAACACAACTCACTATCCCAAATTTCAGCAAAATCGGATAATAAATTTGGCTTTTATGGGCCAAAGACCTAAAATCAAGAGATGGGTCTATATGGCAGCTATATCCAAATCTGGACCGATCTGGAATAAATTTAAGAAGGATATGGATGGCCTAACACAACTCATTGTCTCAAATCTCAGCAAAATCTGATAATAAATGTGGCTTTTATGGACCTTAGACCTTAAATCGAGATATAGCCCGATAGATATAGATCATCTTCGAACTTAACTTCCCTATGGACGAAAAAAGGAATCTACGGAAAGTTGCAGCTCAATATTTTTATTTTTAAAGACTGTAGCGTGATTTAAACAGAAAGATGGACGGACATGCTAGAACGCCTAGATTTTTGCTAGATTTTTATGACGATCAAGAATATATGTACTTTATAGGACCATTTATTAACCAATCTCGATTATATTTCTTTGAACTATGCTCTCCCATCCGAACCGAATATGGTCCAGATCGGATCAGTTTTCGACATAGCTGCCATATAGACCGTTTTTTCGAGATTGGATCTTTAGCCCACAACAGCCACATTTATTGGCTAATTTCGTTAAAAGTTTAAAAAGTGAGTTGCAATAGGCCTCACGCTGTTCGAAACGAAGATGGTCCACATCGGACTTTATTTCGACATAGACCAACTTAAGGTTTAAAGCGCATTTATTTTCCGGTTGAGCTTAAATTTTAAACGGTGAGTTGCAGTAGGCCACCCAATGTTCCAAACGGAAATGGTCGACATCGGTAAAACGAGCATTTATTATACGATTTCACTGAAATTTGGAACACTGTGTTGTATTGCAAATGCAAATTTAAAAATTCCATTCAAGAACAGGGGTGAACTTCTCACATATCAATGATTGATATCCGACTCAAGTTTAAACTCAATTATAAGGAACTTCCTCTTTGCAGCCGATTCCGAAGGAGTACCGCATTACGACACTTCTTTGGGGAGAAGTTTTCACATGGCGCAGTACCTCTCAAACGCCGCCATCATTTAGAGGGGATAACCACCGCCTAAATATCTCGCCAGGATTCGAATCCCGGTGTTAAGCGTCATAGGCGGACATACTTACTCTCCCTCTGCCCTTTGGTGGTGGTACCACACCCACAAGTCCAGAATCAAATAAAGTCTTTGTAATTCATTAAAATTGCCCATATAAAAGTTGAACCAAACCTGCTCCGCTGCTCTCACTATTACAATATGGGGAGCAAAAGTTGCCTTTCGGCCCTCTGGCATAGCTGCTTCTGACATTTACCATCCGGAAGTATTACAACATCATGCGTATAACAAAAGGGTTCGTACATACATATTTTCTGCTGTGTGTAATTATAATTCTTGTCCTTTTTAAACCCTTTTACATTTCATTTATTTTGACATTATTGTCAGGTAATGGAGAAATACAATATGTTTATTCTTTTTTTGTTATATGTACACCCCAGGGACGTAGTCAGGATTTTATTTTTTTTTGGGGGGGGGGCATATTAGAAATACAAAATAATAAAAAGTACGTTATATGCGCTAACTTTCGAGAAATAGTAATGTGGGGGGGCTCGGGCCGGTCCCCCCACCCCAGCTACGGCCCTGATTCATACATATTTTCATTAAACTTTTTATATATGCACAGTTTGTTGTGCCTTTTTTTTTTTGAGGTTCAAATTAAATTTTCATATTGACTGAAATAAGAAGTGATTTCTCGCACACGCTTTCTGACATTTATTAAAACCAATTTTAAATCAATGGATATTAATTTTCATGATTAAAAACAACCTCATGTGCCTGAAATTATATTCTACGGTAAATGTGAGTTGTGTTTCCTACAACGGAATGTTACAAAACAATGTCATATAAACGAATGATATTTGCTCCAATTATAGGTTTATTGCATTTTATTCCATGTTTAATAATGAATGAATGAGTTTTAATATAACCATCATGTATTATTAAAGGAAGAGCAGCAAAACAAATGAAAATCCCAGGAAAGTGGTGGTATAAATGATACAATGTTATCATTTTTGAATTTTATTAAATTTCCACCAGTAAGGAAAGACAAAAGTGGGGCAGAACCGACTATGTAATACTAATACCAGCACTGCGCTTTTCAGCTTATTCTATGCTATTATGAGACCATATTAACTTAATGTATGGTACCCATGTATAAAACTGGCAAAATTTTGATCTTGCGCGCCTATTGAGTTATCAAATAGACCCTCATGAAGAAACTTTAAACAAGTTAAAGCTTTTTAAGTTCGGTCGGCCCTAATCTTATATACCCCCATCATAGATCGCATTTGTCAAGTTCTTTGCCCGGCATCTCTTTTAAGCAAACAAAGGATAATGCATAAGAATTGCAACGCTATTGGAACTATATCAATTTATGGTTCAATTCGGACCATAATTGCATTGAATGTTGGGCACCATAGAAGAAGTTGTTGAGTAAAATTTCAGCCAATTCGGATAAGAATTGCGCACTTTAAGGGCTTAAGAAGTAAAATCGGGAGATCGGTTTATAAGGGAGCTGTATCAGGCTATAGACCGACTCAGATCATATTTGACACATATGTTGAAGGTCATGGAAGAAGCCGTTGTTCAAATTTTCAGCCAAATCGGATAAGAATTGCGCCCTCTAGAGGCTTAGAGAGTACAATGGGGAGATCGGTTTATATGGGAGCTATATCAGCTATATAACCGATTTAGACCATACCTGGTCTAAATCTCTTATAACCTGTTATTTTTGTTTGTAGTTAAGACAAACCAAACATTTTACGTAACATTTCAACCAAATCGGTTTATATTTGAACCCTCTAGGGGCTCAAGAAGTCAAGATCTCAGATCGGTTTATATGGCAGCTATATCAAGTTATGTACCAATTTGAATCATATCTAGCACAGTTGCTGAAAGTCATAACAAAACACTTCATGCAAAACTTCAGCTAAATCGGATAAGAATTGAGTCGTCTAGTGGCTCAAGAAGTCAAGATCCGAGATCGATTTATATGGCAGCCAGGAACGTAGCCTAGGGGGGGGGGGGTTCGGGCCGAGCCCGCCCCAAAATGATTTTATCCAAAGAAACATATAAAATTAAACTTATTCTAAACAAAAATTTCATTAACATTTTTTATAATAACAAAATTTTATATTTATAATATTCTGCAAGGGTAACATTTTGCTGAGGCCAGGACAGCCTTAAAATAATTTTTCTTAAGGCCAAAATTGTAGTTAATTTCTTAGTAAAAAGAAATTTTTAATGTAATTTTTTCTAAAAAAATGTTAATGATATTTTTTCAAAACAAAATTTCAGCGTAATATTCTCTTATGACAAAACATCAGTACGGACCGGAGCCTCTTCAAAATTATTAAGATAAAATTTCTTTTAAAATTTTTCTATAGACAAAATTTTTGTAAAAACTAATTTATTTAAAACTTTTTCCAAGGACAACATTTTTATAAAAAAAAAAATATAAAATTTTTTCTACAGACAACATTTCGATGAATTTTTATTAGGGACAATGTTTCAGTGAAAAACTCTCTCAAGATTATTTTTTAAAAACAAAATTAAAATTTGGTATTAATATTTTTAAAGTCTTTTTATTATGCTTCTCTGTCACAAACAACATTTTCCTAAAATTATTTCTATAGACAAATTTCAATAAATATTTTTGAAGACTTAATTTCGACCTATTCACAGAATCGAGGGTCAGGGGTCCCTCGATTCCGTGGTCCGATTTTGATGAAATTTTGTCTCTATATATAAGAGACGCGTGTTTGACTGATTAGCTGACTGACTGATCAACGCCCAGCCCTAACGGCTAAGGCTAGAGTCATAAAATTTGGCACGAATGTGGGGTTTGGGTCGTAGGCGCGCGATAACACGGGGTTTTGTGATATTCGTACGTTTAGGTACTAAAATGTACGAAATGGTGACTTTTTACCCAGCACGAACGGATGGGGCTAGAATTTTGGAATTGAATTTTAAAAAAATTTTCCAAAATAGTATCGGAAGTGGAAAAAATGGTACGTTTGGTACTGCGGTTGGTACTTTTTGTTTGGTAATTAAGCTAGAGATTTGAATTTTGCAATTTAAGTAAACTATGACAACTCAAATTGGGATGCCCGATATCTAAAAATTATATAGACTATGTTTCCCTCCAGACAAACGTACACAATCTATGAAAATTTTAAGCAAATCGGTTCAAAAAGTATCATATAGTCATAATGAGTTTAATGGCGTTTTTGAGGTGTGACGTGACCCCCTATACTTCGATCTGATTTTGTATGCCAGATTCGAAATCTATTCCCGAATACCTTTCATTTGAGCCCCATGTGGAAATGAACATCCAATATGTCTGTTTGGGGGAGTTTTGGGGTTGAGGCGGCCCGATGGGTACTTCAACTCAAATTTAAATTCGTATTCTACTCTCCAATACCTTTCATTTGATACCTATATTGTCGCGATCGGTCCACTTTTGATTTTCGATTGTATTTTTGGTATAAGGGGGAGGGTTCTCCCCCTTTCGATACCGAAAAATTATATAACCTATGTTTTCTGCCAGACCAACACAATATGCGAAAATTTCGAGAAAATCGGTTCTGCCGTTTTTCAGTCTATACAGAACAAACAAACCGAGTCCCATATATCCGTGATTGGCTAATGTGCCCATTTTGGGCGTTTTTGTGAAGGTGGTGTGCACCCCTACACTTCGAAATGAGTTTGTACGCCAGATTCGTTATCTACTCCCGCATACTTTTCATTTGATACCCATATTGTCCTTATCGGTCCACTTTTGATTTTGGGTGGTGTTTTTTGGGTAACGGTGGAGGGTCCGCCCCCTTCCGTTATAAATAAATTATAAAGCCTATTCCTACTTCCTGACCATATTCGTAATGTGCCCATTTTGATTCATCAAATTCATGTCGAAGTATAGGGGGTGCACCCCACATCCACAAAAACGCTCAAAATGGGCACATTCCTCCCGAATACCTTTCATTTGAGTCGCATATTGTCATGATCTTCAAATAAGCCTATTTTAAGGGGCTTTGGGGCCGGTGCGGCCCCCCAGGTACATGGACCCAACTTTTATTATGAAGTTCGTACTCTACTCTTGAATACCTTTCATTGGAATCCCATATTATCCCGATCGGTCCACTTTTATTTATTGGTAGTACTTTTAGTGTAAGGGGGAGGGTCCTCCCCCTCCCGATATCCAAAATTTATATAGCCTATGTTTCCTTTCATACCAACCTACACAATGTGGGAAAATTTCAAGGTAATCGGTTCAGCCGTTTTTGGGTCTATACGGAACAAACAAACAAACACAAATTGAATTTTATATAGAACTAGCTGAACCCGGCCCGCTCCGCTGCGCTTTCTTCTACTTTATATGGAACAAAAGTTTCCTTGGAATATTTATTTTCGACAATTAAAGAAATACCATGGAAATTTGACTAACAGTTTAACAATATAAGTGCCTTTATCTGAATCCCACATGATCTTTATTGGTCTACGAATTTAAGTTTGGATGTAAGGTGTACTCCATTCTTAAAATACTTTATTCCAGCCCTATATTCTCATGATATCTGATTTAGGGGTGTTCTCGGGGGTGAGGTGGTCCCCCAGACACTTGGCCCTGAAAAAATATCAACATCGTGCTCTTCTCTCAAATACCATATATATAAACCCCATATTGTCATTGGTGTAGGGAAGTTTACACTATGAGGCGTCTCCCAAAAATAGCCACATATTGGCATGGTCTTAAAATTTTTACCCTTTGGGGGGTGTTTTGGGGAAGGGTGATGCCCTAAATACATGGTCCTTCATTTGGATATCAAATTCTGTTTCTATTCCCAAATACCTTTTTTAGGGCCCTATATTGCGATGGTCAGTAAAAAATTGCTGTTTGTGGGGTATTTTGGGAAAGCGGTAGACCCCCAGAAAATTGGTCCCAAAAGTGGGTATCAATTCTTGCTCTACCCCCCAATACCTCATCAGTGACATGGTCGGTAAATATGCCCGATTTAGGGGTGTTCTGGGAATCGGGTTGATCCCCCAAACATTAAGCCCCGAAAATATATCAGCAACGTGCTCTATTCTCACATATCTATATATAATTTATTTAAACCTCATATTGCCATTGGCCTCCAAATTGGATATCAAATTTGTTTTCTAACATCATTTAAACTCCTTATTGCAAAAGTCATGGGGTGACCCCATAGACACTTTTCCCGAATATTGATATCAGATTCGTGCTTTACTCCCAAAGACCTTTCATTTGAGCCCCATATTGCCATGGTCGTAAATTTGTACCCTTTGGGGGATGTTTTTGGGGAGAGGGGGCCCCCAATCTATTGGTACCATATTTGGATATCAGATTCGTATTCTACAGTCAAATACCTTTTATTTAAGCCCCATATTCCCATGGTCAGTAAATAAGTTCATTTTGGGGGTGTTTTGGGGATGGGGTGGACCCCCAAAAAACGTGGTTCCACATTGGGATATTAGATTAGTTTATTACTCGCAAATACCTTTCATTTGAGCCCCATATAGCCATGGTCGGTAAATATGTACGATTTAGGGGTGTTTTAGTGGTGTTTTGGGGGTTGGGGTGGTCCCCCTAACACTTGGTCCGACAATCGGATATCAGATACGTTTTCTTAACCTAAATACCTTTCATTTGAGCCCCATATTGTCGTGATTGGTCTAAATACATGTTTGGTAGGTTTTAGGGTGGGGCGTCCCCCCTAGGTACCCGATCCGAAATTTGGATACCAAATTTTTATTTTTTGGGCACTATATGAAAGCACACTAAATTTCGCTTAAATCGCACCACCCATCTCCGAGATCTGGCGTTTCTGAAAATTAGGGTAAGGTGGAGGTTCCGCTCCCCCTTCATATATCAAAAAATTTAGTACCCTATTTTCACCACGGGAGTTTCTTCTGAGTTATAGACTCAGTCAGGAAAACACAAACATACAAACAAACAAACAAACCTACAAACAAACACAAATTGATTTTTATATATAAGATATGGAGAGAACCCTTCTCTAAAATTTGGCGAGACCGATTACAAATACTTGATAATTCTTGATTTCATATTTCTTTTCCAAAATAATAGGAAATTTCTCTTAATAACGGTTGATTAAATTGTTGCTTTTGTTTAGTATATCTTGGAATAATTTCGCCGAAAATTCTTAATGCTCTCTCATCAGACATAGATAATGGATTTTGAATTCTGTTTTGAAAATTCTGCCAGTAATGGCTAATATAAACCAAAACATGTGTATATTTTTTTTTTTTTTAATTTTAGATTTTCAACAATGTTTACGCTTTCATCATGCGAATTTGCCATTATTTCGCTGCAATAACCATAACAATAATAACAACAAAACCTTGAAGCATTTGTAGTTTTGAATAATTTTTAAACAATAAACGAAGACAAGACCAATCAATCCTTAATAAAATATGTTGTGGCAATCTATCAAATATTTAGGAAATGCAATTCCACCCATTCATCCATAAAATTGCCATATGTAATGGAATGCTTAGGATATCGTCTTTGTTCCTCATGACCTGGAAAAAAATCTTTTGAAATGCATTCCCACCATCATCAACATCCATCAGCGTCTAGATGCCATATGTAATAGCAGTAACAGTAGCACCCCTCCGCGCACCTCATTTCTCCAACACCTGATATCAGTTCACACATAAATTTTCTTTGGGTGTTTTCTTTCCCTAAAGAAAAAGCAACTTGCTGATGATTTCTTCTTGTTTTTTATTTATTCAATGATAATAAACACGCGATTTTATTACTTTTTTCCAAGTAACAACAAACGTTTGGCCACTGCACCACCCCAGAATGTTTGGTTTCTACTTGCTTTCCATGTATTATTGTTCGACATATTGGCTGTTTAGCAGTGCTGGTGGAGGGCGTGAAGATGGACCACAATCTCTTTGGTTCGGTGAACAGTAAACAGTGGCAAAGCAAAGCAGACGAGGATGCTACGAGCTATCACTTAGCAGTTTATTAAACGTTCCGGTTCTAAATTTTACTCTGTACCACAGGAAGTTTTAGATCGCAAAATTGAATTAGTGGCGGGGAAGAGTATCTACGCCACAGTGGTTTAAGATCTGGGAAATTGCAATTATATGAGATAATTAATCAGCCCAAAGCAGATACTTAGACCGCTTTTAAAAAAAGAATTGCGGATGAATCAGTGCTAAACATAAATTCATCTAAAATTATATTGGGTTGCCCAAGAAGTAATTGCGGATTTTTTAAAAGAAAGTAAATGCATTTTTAATAAAGCTTAGAATGAACTTTAATCAAATATACTTTTTTACACTTTTTTTCTAAAGCAAGCTATAAGTAACAGCTGATAACTGACAGAAGAAAGAATGCAATTACAGAGTCACAAGCTGTGAAAAAATTTGTCAACGCCGGCTATATGAAAAATCTGCAATTACTTTTTGGGCAACCCAATAATTAAAACAAGTAAAAGCGTGCTAAGTTCGTCCGGGCCGAATCTTATATACCCTCCACCGTGGATCGCATTTGTCGAGTTCTTTCCCCGGTATCTCTTTTTAGGCAAACAAAGGATAAAAGAAAAGAATTGCTATGTTTTTTTGGAACAATATCAAGTTATGGTTCATTTCGGACAATAATTGAACTGAATATTGAAGACCATAGTAGAAGTCATTGTGTAAAATTTCAACCAAATCTAGTAAGAATTGCGCACTTTAGGGCTGAAGAAGTAAAAAAGGGAGATGAGTTTATAGGGGAGCTGTATTAGGCTATAAACTGGCACATGCCATATTCGTCATGTGAGAAGACGTTGTACAAAATTTCAGCCAAATCGGAAAGGAATTGCTCCCTGTAGAGGCTCAAGAAGTCAAGACCCCAGATCGGCTTATATGACAGCTATATCAGGTTATAGACCGATTTGAACTATTCTTAGCACAGTTGTTGGAAGTCATAACAAAACACCTCATGCAAAATTTCAACCAAATAGAATAATAATTGCGCCCTCTAGTGGCTTAAGAAGTCAAGACCCCAGATCGGTTTATATGACAGCTATATCAGAATTTAGACTGATTTAGACCATACTTGACACAGTTGTTGGACGTCATACCAAATTGATATGTGTAAAATTTCAGCCTAATCGGATAAGAATTGCGCCCTCCAGAGGCTCAAGAAGTCAAGACCCCAGATAGGTTTATATGGCAGCTGTACCAGGATATGGACCGATTTGAACCGAACTCAGCATAGTTGTTGGAAGTCATAATAAACTACCGCATGCAAAATTTCAGCCAAATCGGATAAGAATTGTGCCCTCTAGTGGCTCAAGAAATCAAGATCCAAGATCGGTTTATATGGCAGCTATATCAGGTAATGGACAGATTTTAACCGAACTCAGCACAGCTGTTGGAAGTCATAATAAACAACCTCATGCAAAATTTCAGCCAAATCGGATAAGAATTGTGCCCTCTAGCGGCTCAAGAAATCAAGATCCCAGATCGGAAAACGTGGACCGATATGGCCCATTTACAATCCCAACCGACCTACACTAATAAAAAGTGTTTATCCAAAATTTCAAGCGGCGTGCTTTACTTCTCCGGAAGTTAGCATGCTTTCGACAGATGGACGGACGGACAGACGAACGGACGGACATGGCTAGTTCGACTTAAAATGTCATGACGATCAAGAATATATACACTTTATGGGGTCTTAGACGAATATTTCGAGGAGTTACAAGCAGAATGACGGAATTAGTATACCCCATCCTATGGTGGAGGGTATAAAATGGGTGCGAATATTAATCCGCGCCATCTCACTATGGAGACCAATAATGTAGCGCAGAGGTTAGTATGTCCGCCTATGACGTTCAACGCCTAGGTTCGAATCCTGGCGAGATCATCAGAAAAAAATGTTCAGCGGTGGTACCTCCTAATGCTGGCAACATTTGTGAGGTACTATGCCATGTAAAACTTTTCTCCAAAGAGGTGTCGCACTACGATACTCCGTTCGGACTGGGCTATAAAAAGCAGGCCCCTATTGGGTAGGCTAAGTCGCGGAATTTAAGATTTGCTTATATTTGAAATGAAGAATTTCGACCACAATCTGTACATATTGTGGGAGTCATGGGGGCCACCGTAGCGCAGAGGTTTGTATGTCCGTTTATGACGTCTGGGTAAAACCCCTCGTGAAAATATCAGAAAAAATTTTCAGCAGCTGTTGTTCCCTTCTAATGCTGGCGAAATTTGTGCAGTACTATCCCAAGATCAGAAGCCATGTAAAAAGTGTTTCCCCAAAAAGGTACGGCACGCCGTTCGTACTCGGTTATAAAATGAAGGTTCCTCATTATTGAGCTTAAACTTAAATCGGACAGCACTCATTGGTATGTGAAAATTTGACCCCTGTTCCTTAATGTAATGTTTATGGGCAAATTTGCATTATGGGAGTCATAGAAAAAATCGGTCGAAAAATTCAGTTCCAAACGCTCTAGAAATACAAATCGGGCAATACATACATATATATGGGAGCTACATTTAAATCTAAATCGATTTCTATGAAATTCACCAATATTGCCAGGAATAAGAATTCATGTTCCAAAATTCGTGAAAATCGATTAGCTAATGATAGCATTATTTCAATACTAGCCCAAAAACTAGCAGACAGACGGACAACAGATCTACCTTCCCTTTTTCTTGCACAAACAAATGCATTAATTTATAATATTCTGCACCACAGTAGTGGTGTAGGATATAAATAAAGAGTTCAGACCTTTTAAATAAATTTAGTTTATCAAAATCGACAGCTGGAGACTTTTGCGCCAGCATAACATGATCATGGGATCCGATTTAGGTTTTGACGCAATGATGAGGAGGCCTTTCGCGTCATGGCGTACGTGCTAACTTGTACGTCACTGTGACCTCTCAGCAGTAACTAGAATCTATAGAACAATCCACAAATCTTCTATCTAAAAGGCGAACCCTCACAATTACCACAAAAATACTCCGATTTCATCGAAATTTTGTTTTACTTGGCAAACCTTAAACACGAAAATGGTATAAAACGTTGGGATTGAATAAGCCACCTACAAAACCCCCCAAAATAAACAAGTAACACAATTGGATATATATGGGCTCAATGGTGAAGGAATTTAAGACTAAGGTGCACATTTGATACATAAAATTTTGGCTCCAAGTGTCTGGTGGCCGCACACCCCCAAAATCCTTAGATATTTACCGAATAAAACCATATGGGTATTAGACCACCCCATAAGAAAGATTTTTTTTGCAAATAGAGAAACGAATGCCCTCCATTTCTTCCCTTTGAGATAGGTACAGATATCTCTTTGAAATTTGAAATGGTTAGAGGAGCTGAGGTGTTAGCGAGACTGTGTTCATACATTTTTATATGGATTTTCGAGCACTATCCAGCGAAGAAGTGCCGAGATCACCACCTTTAGGGGCCTGCCAAGAAACGCCGGGCTTTGAAATTTTGCACATCATCTCGATAAATACTCTTAAATCTGAGTTATTAAATTTTTGGTTGGTATTTTTACCCAAGCTCGGCAAGGTAAGTTATGCGACACCAAAAGCCCATAGACCTATAAGCCGTACGTCCTCTCTACTTAAAACCATGAAACGTATTGTAAATAATATACCAAGGAGTAGGACATCCAACGAACCGCTCAAATACAAACAGCGTGCCAATATTAAAGGAAGGACGGTGGAGACTGTCCTGCGTGAGGTTGTGCATAAAATAAAAACATCCTTCGATGGCAAGACATAACCATTGGCAATATATATAGACAACGACGGAGCTTTTAACAATAAGTGGACTGGAACATCGATCCAATCCTTAGACCAACCATGTAGCCCGGGTGCTTACAGGGTGGGGAAACCATATGCTAGGGAACAGGTGGATAAATTGTGGATCTCATGATGTAAATATAAGGTAGAAAGTCGCACACCACGCGGGGCTGTTTATCGCCACTCCTATCGGTGAGAGCCAATGAACATTCAATTTAGAAACAGGGCCAAACTTCTCACTCATCAATGAGTGATGTGTTATTCAAGTTTTTAGACCCAACACCATGGGATGGGGGTATACTAATTTAGTCATTCGGTTTGTAACTCCTCGAAATATTCATCTAAGAGCCCATAATGTATATATATTCTTGATCGTCTCGAAGTTCTGAGTCGATCTACCCATGTCCGTCCTTCTGTCTGTCGAATTCACGATAGAGGTCGAACGCTTCAAGCTTGCCGCTTGAAATTTTGCACAGATATTAAGTATCAATGTAGGTCATTGGGGATTGCAAATGGGCCATATCGGTTCAAACTTAGATATAGCTCCCATATAAATCGATCTCCCGATTTGACTTCTTGAGCCCCTTCAAGCCGTATTTTTGTCCGATTTGCATTATCCATGGTAGTGGGTTCCCAAGATTCCGCACGGCCGAACTTATTACGCATTTACTTGTTTACGCTAAACAATAAGGGGCCCCATTTTTATAGCCGACTCTGATCGGCGTCCCGCCATGCAACACCTCTTTGGAGAGAAGGTTTTACACGGCTTCTAGCCATGGGATAGTACCTAACAAGTGACGCCAGCATTAGGAAGGGGAAACCACATCTAAAAGTTTTGTCTGGTGTTCTCGCCAGGATAAGAACCCACGCTTTCAGCGTTATAGGCGGACATGCTTAACGGTGACATCCATTGTTACCACTATAAATAACCTATTACGGATGATGACTGAGGTGGGATGTCAACTCATCTAAGGGGTAAAGAGGCAAATCAGCTAAATATACAGAAAGGCCGAACTAGGAGTCTGAGGAGAAGACTGAAATCTGCCAGTTCATGAGGAAGACGAATGTAGGTCATTTTGACTCACCACGTTCCCTCAATAGGACGATTTCGATATCTGACATGATACTTAGCAGTGATCTTGGACAGGAAATTTAATTGGAATTGTCACATTCTTAATTGGAAGTGTCTATGAAGATAGACCATAGTCTTGAAATATTAATTAACACCTCAGTATTTTGGTGGACTGCGATGGAGAAAAATTGCAACATAAGAATAATACAACAGGTTCAGAAAACAAGGATTGACGCCCCTCTGGTATAGCCATCCGGAATTTTATTCATCACAGATAGATCAAAGCTAGAGGAAAAATTTCGCCTGGGAGTCTTCATGGAGAAGCCAGGGACTGAGATCAGTTTTCGACTATATGACCATAATACGGTCTTGCAGACTGAGATCCGGGCGATAGCGGATTGTGTGAAGTGGTTTTAACACATCGAGTGCGAATATCTTTACGGACAGTAAACTGACCATTAGGACAATCATAGCTAGGACGGTAAGGTCACGAACAGTTTTGGAGTGTTAGAAGGAGGTTAACACCTTCCCTGAGGAACGAACCCTGATTAACCCGAAGCCTTTCGGATCGACGCAGTTAAGGGACTGGGCGACGTGGAGTGATGAAGAATTCGGTATTCCGACTAAAATCCAAAGTGTAGGCCCGCATTATAAGAAGACGAGAATATTGCTGAAAGGAAGTAAGACGGAGATCTCATAACGGAACATATAGGACCACGAGCTCATTTATGGAGTATAGGAACGGCCAGAGACAGCATGTGTAAGACATGTTTGGAAGATGATGAGGAGTTGGAACATATTCAATGTCATTGCCCGGCTAACAGTCATAGGCACTTACTTTAGGTGGGGACACAATACCAGACATGAACCGTTTTAGGGGCGTGGTTTTTCCATACCTTACAACAAGTCGGTTATTAACTTAGGTGTATGTCCATAGTGGCATGAGGCGGATTAATATCCGCACCCTTTTTATACCCACCACCGAAGGATGGGGGTATATTCATTTTGTCATTCCGTTTGCAACACATCGAAATATTAATTTCCCACCGTATAAGGTATATATATTCTAGATCAGCGTTAAAATCTAAGACCATCTAGCCATATCCGTCCGTCTGTCGGTTGAAATCACGCTACAGTCTTTAAAAATAAAGATATTGAGCTAAAACTTTGCGCAAATTCTTTTTTTGTCCATAAGCAGGTTAAGTTCGAAGATGAGCTATATCGTACGTTATCTCTATAGCCTCCATATAGACCGATCCGCCGATTAAGGTTCTTAGGCCATAAAACCCACATTTACTATCCGGCCACCCGATATCCTTCTTCAATTTGGCCCAGATTGGTCCAGATTTGGATATAGCTGCCTATGGACCGATCTCTCGATTTAAGGTTGTGGGCCCATAAAAGTCGCATTTATTGTCCGATTTCGCCGAAATTTGGGACAGTGAGTGGTGTTAGAGCCTTCGATATTCTTCTTTCATTTGCCTCACATCGGTCCAGATTTGGTTATAGCTGCTATATAGACCGATCTCTCGATCGAAGGTTTTGGGCCCATAAAAGGCGCATTTGTTGTCCGATTTCGCCTAAATTTGGGACAGGGAGTTGCGTTAGGCTCTTTGATAACTTTCAGCAATTTGGCCGAGATCGTTTGAGATTTGGATATGGCTGCCATATAGACCGATTTCTCGATTTAAGGTTTTGGGCCCACAAAAGGCGCATTTATTGTCCGATTTCGCCGAAATTTGGGACAGTGATTTGTGTTCGGCCCTTCAACAGTCCTCTTTAATTTGGCCTAGATCGGTTCAGATTTGGATATAGCTGCCATATAGACCGATCTCTCGAGATAAGGTTTTGGGCCCATAAAAGGCGCATTTATTGTCCGATTTCGCCGAAATTTGGGACAGTGAGTTGCCTTAGGCTCTTCGACATTATTTTTCAATTTGGCCCAGATCAGTTCAGATTTGGATATAGCTGCTATATAGACCGATCTATCGATTTAGGTTTTGGGCCTATAAAAAGCACGATTTCGCCGAAATTTGGGACTGTGAGTTGTGTTCGGTCCTTCGACAGTCCTCTTTAATTTGGCCTAGACAGGTTCAGATTTGGATATAGATGTCACATAAGCCGATTAAAGTCTTTGTCCCATGAAGGCACATTTATAATCCTATTTCGCCGATATTTGACACAGTGACCTAAGTTAGGCTTTTCGACGTTCGTGTCGTATATGATTCGAATCGGTCTATAATTGGATATAGCTACCAAAAAGACGAATATTTTGTTATACAAAATTGAACAATGACTTGTTAAACCACTCAATATCCTTGTCGAATTTTGATAAAGCTACTATGGGGACATAAATTAGAATTTTTTACCGGATTATGATTAAAGGTGGTTTGCGTATATACCCGAGGTGGTAGGTATCTAAGTTCGGCCCGGTCGAACTTAACGCCTTTTTACTTGTTACAACCTAATCTAGCCTAGCCAAATCCATCCTTCCGCACGTCTGTCGAAAGCACGCAAACTTTTGAAAAAATAAAGCGGTGGTTATCCCCTTACATATGCTAGCGCTACATATGTGAGGTTTGCTGCCATATAAAAAGTACTTCCCAAAGAGATGTCGCTCAGCGGCACGCCGTTCGGAATCGGCTATAAAAAGGAGGTCCCTTATCGTTGGGCTTAAACTTGTATCGGAGAGCACTCATTGATATGTGAGAAGTTTGCCCCAGTTCCTTAATGGAATGTTCATGCGCACATTTGCAATTTTCAAGATTTGCACTAAGCATCATCATATTACAATATCGGATTCGGTAGTAAAAAGTTATATGGACTAGTTATATGGCCGGGTTGAATCTTAAGAACCAACCGCCATGGAATCTGCCAAAAGTTTGGAAAAACTGAACTTAGTTGAAGGGCATGATTTTACTTTATGTAAGAAAATTAAAGCTTCCAGGAGTAGAAGAAAGCTATTCGTTCATGGGTTTATATGGAAGCTATATCTGATTATAGATTGACTCGAAATTGATAGTCGTCACAAAACTCTACGTGCAATATTTCAGCCAAATTGGCCAACCATTGTGGCTTCTAGGGGATCAAGAAGTCAAATCGGGGGATCGGCTTATATGGGAGCAATATTAGGTTATACATCGATTTGGACTATAACTGGCACCAACGCCGTTCGAACTCGGCTATAAAAAGGAGGACCCTTATCATTGAGCTTAAACTCGAATCGGACTGCACTCATAGATATGTGAGAAGTTTGCCCCTGTTCCTTAGTGGAATGTTCACGAGCAAAATTTGCATTAGACTTCAATTGGATAAACATACATAGCTGCCACACAAATATATAGGACGATCTCACGATTTTTGTACCTGAGCCCATAGGTGGACTATGTTTCCAAATGATTTGGCCGAAATTGTATATACATGGTTGTCAAATCGTGATAAATCGACCGAATTAGGATAAAGCTTCCGTACAGACCAATTTCACGAAGTTACTTTTTGTTGAAATTATTAAAGCCTTTCTAGTTCAGATGTGAATACATAGTTGATGTTGTAGTTAGTTTATGTATATGATTAGAAATATTCATAAAGCGGTGGGTAACCAAAGTTCAGTACGGTCGAATTTACAAAATTTTTATTTCTTACTTGATTTTTTAAAGAAAATTGTTGAATCAATCTTACCAATTGGAATTAGTCAATACATCCTTTTACCACTTATTTGAAGAATAAGATTAGGTTTGAGTGTAGGTAGTCTCTTTAAACAAACTCACTTAGAACGTTTGTGGTCCATTTTGTTAGCACAGTAGCAACAGAAGAAAATCTCTGCTGGGAGTAGAATCCTAGACCACCGCGCACTATCAACTTAGCTTCCAGAGCGTTTTTTTAATAATTATAAAAAAATTTTAATTTTTTGAAACATATGGAGAAATCCGCTATCGAAAAGGACTTTGAATAGCATATCAATTTATACCAAGATGCGTTTCACTGTTCTGTTGTCCACTCTGATGGCCATGCAGCTCTAAGGCAGCCAAGCGACAAATAACGCTTGGGGAATTATCTGTCAATACGCGGTATCATAAAAATGCTGTAAATATTCGCCACGCCAAGCCGTACAAAAGCAACACCCACAATCACATTGAACAAAATCAACTTAACCCTCATGCGGGGGGTGCCATAAAGAACACATCTCATAAAACCATAAAATTCTCACTTATTTTTATGGAAATATTAAATATTTACTTTTTTGCGTGCTGGTTTTATGGGCAATTAATCCACCTAATGCTTACATATGTTTTGCATCTTTCTTTGTTTTCCTTTATTTTATTTAGTTTTTTTTTCAATGTATTTAAAATTTCCAAAATTTTTAATTTAAATTTTAAAATTTAAGCACTGCATAATGGGTTGCATTTTTTTTTAATATTTCACTTTTTTGATTTTATCGTTTTTCGCCATTACAGCTGTCACCAACTTTCTGTTTAAATTTGCCATGTCATTTCCATGATTTGATTTAACATATTCACTTGCACTGCTTTAAGAAAAATATGTCCCTCGAGCAACGTTTAACTTCAATTGAAAATAAATTCAAATTTTTTTTACTATTTCTATGAATTTTTCTATAATTTTTATGCCATTTGTTGTCCGTTAACCGTTGTTGCTCTTAGCATGGCCAAAAAGTTACTGAATCTTCTGTTAGAAATCACCGACCGACCGGCCCATGGCATTCAATTAAAAGTTCGTTGTCGTTTGGCTAGATTCCCCGTTTGGTCTGAACATTTTGTGCTGCAAAAGCAAGGATGCGAATGAAACGGCACACAGCTGCGGCACGCACATTCGGCCATAAAGCTTTCTTATCACTCTGAGAAGCTTTTGGCATATAAACAGAGAGCAATGTGAAAGCTTTTTGGCGGGAAAAAGCCGGAAACAGTGGTTTAACATAGCATAACAAGAGGTTATGCTATTAAAAGAGTTTGTTTTTTATTTTTATTACAAAAATGTTTCTCTAAATTAAAATTTCCCATCTAAACCAGATTAAAGAAATACAATTTAATTGAAATTTTGAATGGAATTAAATGTTAACAAAGGCAGTTTATAATCAACAACGAAAAGATGGAAGGTGTTGATTTGTCCTTCTCGGGTCTTTTCCAGGATTTGACGCAGTGTAAATATCTGGTCTAAGGTGGTAAGCCAGGTTTAAGGCCATACTGATAGGGCTCAATTATTTCGTTGACTTCTTACTTTTATCTTTCACACAGTGCGCTCGATAGTGGTCAATACCTACCATATTGACCCTTTACGGCACATAGTATGCTGAGGTTCCAATCATCGGGTGTGCGTTCTTCAAGACAAATTGCGCAGACGAGCTGATGCATACGCCTTATCAGCTGGTTGCCTCCTGTTAAACATTTCTGGCGGCAACCCATCGGCTCCTGCTGCCTTATTGTGTTTCAGCCGGGTTACTGCTACGTAGACCTTGTTCTGACTAGGTAGTAAACCTTCTATACCATCATCAGTGATTGATTCTGTGGTTTACTCATGATAACCATTATCGGATACCAGCAGCTGGGACGAGTGTTGCTTCCATATTCTCAGCACACTGTCTGTATCAGTTACAAGATTTCCTTTTTTAATACCCTCCACCATAGGATATACTAATTTCGTCATTTTGTTTGTAACTACTCGAAATATTCGTCTGAGACCCCATAAAGTATATATATTATTGATCGTCGCGACATTTTATGTCGATCTCGCCATGTCCGTCTGTCTGTCCGACCGTCCGTCCGTCTGTCTGTTGAAAGCACGCTTACTTCCGAAGGAGTAAAGCTAGCCGCTTGAGTAAAGCTAGCCGCTTGCACAGATACTTCTTATTAGTGTAGGTTGGTTGGTATTGTAAATGGGTCATATCGGTCCATGTTTTTATATAGCTACCATATAAACCGATCTTGGGTCTTGACTCCTTGAGCCTCTAGAGTGCACAATTCTTATCCGATTGGAATGAAATTTTTCACGACGTGTTCTGTTATGACACCCAACAACTGTGCCAAGTATGGTTCAAATCGGTCCATAACCTGATATAGCAGCCATATAAACCGATCTTGGGTCTTGACTTCTTGAGCCTCTAGAGAGCGCAATTCTCTTCCGATTAGAATGAAATTTTGCACGACGTGTTCTGTTATGACATCCAACAACTGTGCCAAGTATGGTTCAAATCGGTCCATATCCTGATATAGCTGTCATATAAACCGATCTTGGGTCTTGACTTCTTGAGCCTCTAGAGGGTGTAATTCTTATCCGATTTTAATGAATTTTAGCACGAAGTACTTTGTTATGATATCCAACAACTGTGCCAAGTATGGTTTGAATCGGTCCATATTCTGATATAGCTGCCATATAAACCGATCTTGGGTCTTGACTTCTTGAGCCTCTAGAGTGCGCAATTCTTATCCGATTGGAATGAAATTTTGCACGACGTGTTTTGTTATAATATCCAACGATTGTGCCAAGTATGGTTCAAATCGGTTCATAACCTGACATAGCTGTCATATAAACCGATCTTGGGTCTTGACTTCCTGAGCCTCTAGAGGGCGCAATTCTTGTTCGATTCGACTGAAATTTTGCACGTAGTCTTTTGGTATCACTTCCAACAACTGTGCTAAGAATGGTTCAAATAAGACCATTTTTTGATATAGCTGCCATATAAACTGATCTTGGGTCTTGACTTCTTGAGCCTCTAGGGAGCGCAATTCTTGTCCGATTTGATTGAAATTATGCACGTAGTATTTTGTTATCACTTCCAACAACTGTGTTAAGTATAATTCAAAGCAGTTCATAATCTGGTATAACTGCCTTATAAACCGATCTTGGGTCTTGACTTCTTGAGCCTCTAGAGGACGCAATTCTCATCCGATTTGACTGAAATTTTACACGTAGTGTTTTGTTATCACTTCCAACAACTGTGTTAAGTATGATTCAAAGCAGTTCATAATCTGGTATAGCTGCCATATAAACCGATTTGAGATCTTGAATTCTTGAGCCAAAAATATGGTCCGAATCGGACTATAACTAGATATAGCTCCTATATCATAACATTTCTTATTCGATATTCCTTGCTTGCCTTAAAAGAGATACTGCGCATAGAACTCGACAAATGCGATCCTTGCTGGAGGGTATATAAGATTTGGCCCGGCCGAACTAAGCACACTCTTACTTGTTAAAGACTATGGCTTCATTACTGCAGACAGAGTGACGGACTTAGCCAGAATTTTATGAAGATAAAGAATTAACTTATGAATATATCCTTATTAGGGTGGGTCAATTTTTTTTCGAACAATCTCACCAATTTTTTCAAATCAAAATGGAGCTCCAAGTTTTTAACAACAAACTTTTCTTACTACCTTATTACAGTTGGGAAGAAACTATCTGAAGACCCGGAAGATCGATTTTGATTTAAGACCAATGTTTACATTGCAAATTATTTTTGAACTCTTAGAGATTACATTTTTTGTTTATCCATTAAAAATTGACCCATCCTTATCTCCTCCTTGAAATGCGATTGACAGACGGACAAACGGTTCATATCCCAAATGCCAAAACCATAAGGAATGGATATTCCTAGTTCGAGGCGTTTAAAACGGAGTTATGATCTGCTTAAAACTGAGTGTGGGCTCATGTTTTAAGTAAATATATTGCTTTTCGTTTTAATCCTATTTGTTCTATGCGCACTTAAGTTGACTACACAAAAACACACAAAGGCCATTACATAACAAATTAACATTGACATTGGAATTTTATATCATAACTTAAGACATAGCAATCTCGTTGAATGCTTGCAAATAGGCTCATTGTTTTCTCATTATTGGGGTGGGCAATTAAAGCACATATTTATAAATGTTGAACTATTAGCATTCTTTCTGTAGGCATCCATAAGCAAACAACGTTCATCTGGTCGCAAATATTAAGCGAGCGATAAAATCTTAATAAACAAAAATGAAAAGTATTTTTTTAATTGCCAATTTGGTTGCTGTTTGCAAGGCGATTAACGCTCGATCTCATGACAAGGTAGACATTGATTTGAAATTAAGCATCTAAAAACTTAAAAATTTAACCTATCTTGTTTAATCGTGTATACATTTGTTGTTTTTAGGAATTACAACTACTTGGCGGCTTTATAATTTGGAAGAAATAAACCGTTCTGAGCCATATGCGACACGGATGTCGAAAAGCCTAACATAAGTCACTGTGTCAAATTTCAGTGAAATGGAATCATAAATTCGCCTTTTATGGGGCCAAAACTTTAAATCGAAATATCGGTCTATATGGCAGCTATATTCAAATCTATACCGATGCCTGCCTATTTAGAAAGGGGCATCGAGTCGCCTAATACTACTCACTGTCCCAAATTCGGGCGAAATTGGACGTCTTTTATGGCCCCAAAACCTTAAATCGAGAGTTCGGTCTATATGGCAGCTATATCAAAATCTGGACCGATCTGAGCCAAATTGAAGAAGAATTTCGAAGGTCCCAACATAACTCACTGTTCCAAATTTCAGTTACATCGGACAATAAATGCGCCTTTTATGTGCTCAAAATTTAATTCGAGAGATCGATCTATATGGCAGCTATATCCAAATCTGGACCGATATGAGCCAAATTGAAGAAGAATGTCGAGGGGCCCAAACAACTCACTGTTCCAAATTTCGGCGACATCGGACAATTAATGCGCCTTTTATGGCCCCAAAACCTAAAACCGAGAGATCGGTCTATATGACAGCTATATCCAAATCTGGACTAATCTGGCCCAAATTGAAGAAGGATGTCGAAGGGCCTAACACAACTCACTGTTCCAAATTTCAGCACAATCGGATAACAAATGTGGCTTTTAAGGGCCTAAGACCCTAAATCGGCAGATCGGTCTATATGGAGGCTACATCAAGATATAGTCCGATATAGCCCATCATCGAACTTAACCTGCTGATGGACGAAAAAAAAAGAATCTGTGCAAAGTTTCAACCCAATATCTCTATTTTTAAAGACTTTAGCGTGATTTCAACAGACGGACGGACAGACGGACGGACAAAGCTAGATCGTTTTAGATTTTTACGCTGATCAAGAATATATATACTTTATAGAATCGGAAATGGATATTTCGATGTGTTCCAACCGGAATGACAACATGAATATACCAACATTCTTCAGTGGTAAGTATAAAAAAACACATAAAATTCAGAAAAATGCATGAAAAATGCATGAAATCTGTGTTTGAATCCATAGTACGGTCCATATAATTTTATGTTTGAAGATAAATTCATGCAAATGTTGACAGTGACTGCGCCTCAAAAGATCCATCCGCTTAGTCCAATTTTGGTATACTCTTTCCAACCTTTCGGCCGACATCTCACGAATAAATGCTTCAATGTTGTATTCCAATGTGTCAATTGAAGCGGGCTTGTTATACCCTTAACCATAGGATAGCGTATACTAATTTCGTCATTCTGTTTGTAACACCTCGAAATATTCCCCTGAGACCCCCTAAAGTATATATTCTTGATTATCATGTCATTTTAAGTCGATCTAGCCATGTCCGTCCGTCTGTCTGTCGAAAGTACGTTAACTTTTAAAGGAATAAAGCTAGGCGCTTGAACCCTTGCACCAATACTTTTTATTAGTGTAGGTCGGATGGGATTGTAAATAGGCCAAATCGGTCCATGTTTTGATATAGCTGCCATATTAACCGATCTTGGGTCTTGACTTCCTTGACTTTGCACGTGGTGTTCCGTCATGACTTCCAACAACTGCGCCAAGTATGTTTTAAATCGGTCCAAGATCTGATATAGCTGTCATATAAACCGATCTAGAATCTTGATTTCTTGAACCACTAGAGGACGCACTTCTCATCCGATTTGGCTGAAATTTTGCACGAAGTGTTTTGTTATGATTTCCAAAAACTGTTAAGTGTGGGTCAAATCGTTTCATAACCTGATATAGCTGTCATATAAACCGATCTGGGATCTTGACGTCTTCAGCCTCTAGAGGGCGCAATTCGAATCCGATTTGGGTGTATAAGATTAGGCCCGGCCGAATTTAGCACACTTTTACTTGTTAAGTCTATAGGTAACATAATAGATGGCATTAAACCACCCTAAACGTAAATATTGCATCTAATTGATCGGATGACTCAAAAAATTAACAATAATATTAAAATTGTATATGACAACTTAAGTCATATCAATATTGTTGGATGATTATCGGCACACGATTGCCATTCTACAGACAATACTGGCTCTTTGGTGGTGTGCAATTAAAGCACATATTTATAAAAGTCAAACTATTGCCAAGTTATAAGCAGTCGATCTGTAAGCATTCATAAGAAAACAACGTTAATCTGGTCGCAAATATAAAGCGAGCGCAAAAAAAAAAAAAACAACAAAAATGAAAAGCATTTTTATAATTGCCATTTTGGGTGTCGTTTGTGTTGCGATAACCGCTCGACCCAATGAGGTAAAACTTGATTCGGAAATAAACTATAAGCATTTGTTTGTTAAATTGTTTATATACCAGTATTTGCTGTTTTTATTTTAGGGATTACGACTTGGTGGTGTCACAAATTTGGAAGGTGAAAAACTTAAAGAGGCTGAAGAAGTTTTGGAGAATTCGCTGAAAAAATTAGCGGCTGGAGAAAAGGGTCCACACTATAAGTAAGTACATGTTTAGGCATATTATAATGGCTTATAATGTAAGTACTCGTACACTGGTCGACAAAATTAATGCAAGTTTAAGTTGTTAAGGGCAATACACGTTCAAAAGCACGGAGGTACAATTACTTGAGGGTACAACCCTCACAATCCTAAGAGCAATCTTGAAATATTTTGATCGATAATCCTATAAAGTATAACTTTTTCCATCGATTTGATGTACTAAGTTAATCTAGCCATGTTCTTCCGTTTGTCGCAATAGCAAAAATGTAGCAATCCGTTGGAGATTTTATAAAAGTGATTATACCCACCGCCGAAAGATGGGGGTTATATTCATTTGGTCATTCCGTTTGCAACACATCGAAATATCCATTTCCGACCCTATAAAGTATATATATTCTTGATCAGCGTAAAAATATAAGCCGATCTAGACATGTCCGTCCGTCTGTCTGTTGAAATCACGCTACAGTCTTTAAAGTAGAGATATTGAGCTGAAACTTTGCACAGATTCTTTCTTTGTCCATAAACAGGTTAAGTTCGAAGATGAGCTATATCGGATTATATCTTGATATAGCCCCCATATATACCGATCCGCCGATTTAGGGTCTTAGGCCCATAAAAGCCATATTTATTATCCGATTTTGCTGAAATTTGGGTCAGTGAGTTGTGTTAGACCCTTCGATATGCTTCGACATTCATTAACTTTGCCTAAATCAGTCTAGATTTGGATATAGCCCCCATATAGACCGATCCGCCGATTTAGGGTCTTAGGCCCAAAAAACCATAAAAGCCACATTTATTATCCGATTTTGCTGAAATTTGGGACAGTGAGTTGTGTTAGGCCCTTCCACATCTTTCGTTTGTTTTTGGTCCATTTAAGGCTCATTTTTTACGCGATTTGTGTGAAATTTGGAACACTGGTTATTGAGAGGACTAATACAACTCGCTGTTCCAAACTTCAGCGAAATCGGAAAAATGCATCTTATATGGGCTCAAGGCCCTAACATATCTAAATATGGTACGATAAGGACCATATTCGTTTTGATGTCTAGTGAACAAGTACAACTCTTTCTTGAAAATTATAGTGAATTCAAGGGGGGTTATATTAAGATGTCGACCATATCTGGACCCTATTCGCTATGGATGTCAAGGTTATCAATGCAACTCACTGTGCTAATGTTCAACGAAATCGATTACTAAATTCGCCCTTTAAAGGTCTAAGAATTTGAATCGGGTGTTAGATATATATGACAGCTGTATCCAAATATTGCCCGATAAGAAACACACTCAGCACATATAATGATAAGCTTAGTGCAACTCACTGTACCAATCGGGAGATTGGTGTATATGGGGGCTATATTATGATATAGACTGATCTGGACCACATTCTGCACAAATATCAAGGAACTTTACACAGGTTGTGCCAAATTTCAGCGAAATCGGATAATAAATGGATATGAAAGAAGTCGACAATTCTTTGCGCTGTATCTTTTTAAGGCAAACAAAGAATAATGAATAAGAACTGTCTTGCTGTTGGAGCTATATCAAGTTATGGTCCGATTCGGAGCGTAAATGAATTGAATGCTGAACATTGAAGAAGTCATTGTGTATTATTTCAGTCCATTCGGATAACAATTGCGCCTTGTAGGTGCTCAAGAAGCAAAGTCGGGTGATCGGTTTATAAGAAAGCAGACCATATTGAACACGTATGTTGAACCTCATAGCAGAAGCAATTGCGCAAAATTTCTGCCATATCGGATGAGAAAAGCGCCCTCTAAAGGCTCACGAAGTCAAGATTCTAGATCGGTTTATATGGCAGCTATATGAGGTTATGTAACGATTTGCGTCATTCTAAGCAGAGTTATTGGAAGTCATAACAAAACACCTCATGCAAAATTCCAGCCAAAACGGATGGGAATTGCTCCCTCTAGCGGTTCCAGAAGTCAAAATCCAAGATCGGTTTACATGGCAGCTATATCAGGTTATGGACTGATTTGAACCATAGCACAGTTGTTGCAAGTCATAACTAAACACCTCGTGCAAAATTTCAACTAAATCGTATAAGAATTGCACTCTCTGAAAGCTGAAGAAGTCAAGATCCCAGATCAGTTTATATGACAGCTATATCAGGTTATGGACTGATTTAAACTACACTTAACACAGTTATTGGAAATCATAACAAAACACGTCATGCCGAATTTTAGCCAAAACGGATGAGAATTGCTCCCTCTAGCGGCTCCAGAAGTCAAGATCCAAGATCGGTTGATATGGCAGCTATACCAGGTTATGAACCGATTCGAACCATACTTAGCACAGTTGTTGGAAGTGATATCCAAACACAACGTGCAAAATTTCGGTCTAATCGAGCGAGAAATGCGCCATCTAGAGGCTCAAGAAGTCAAAACCCAAGTTCTGTTTGTAAGACAGCTATATCAAAACATGGACCGATTTGGCCCATTTACAATCCCAACCGACCTATACTAATAAAAAGTATGTATGCAAAATTTCAAGCGGCTAGCAATAGCGAAATAAAGTAATAAAAGTGCTTTAATAGTCCCAAGTACCTAAGTCTGGAGATCGGTACATATGGCAGCTAGACGTCGAGTGTGAACATCTTTACCGACAGTAAAATTGCCATAAGGGCAATAACAACCAGGACCGTAAGGTCACGAACAGTCTTGGAGTGTACGAAGGAGATTAACGCCTTCTCTGAGGATCGGAAACCCGCATCGTTTGGGTGCCGGGCCATAACGGAGTAAGGGGAAATGAAAGGGCAAACGATTTGGCGGTGAAGGCCCGAGGACTGCCGTCAATAAACTTGGTTAACCCGAAGCCTTTCGGGTCGAGCAGTCCGAGTTAAGAGAGTAGGCGACGAATGCGCATGCAACATTGTGGAAAAGCGAAACGGTCGGTAGGACAGCGAAAATCCCATGGGGGGTTCCAGATCGTGAGAAAACGAGGCTATTACTGAAAGAAAGCAAGAAGGAGGTCAGTATAGCTTTTGGTACCATAACGGGACACATAGGACTACCAGCTCACTTATTTAAAATCGGTGCGGCAAGTGATAACATGTGTAGGGCATGCGGGGAAGATGATGAGACGTTGGAGCATTTCTTTTGTCATTGCCCGGCTTTCGGTCCAACAGATACCGGTACTTAGGTGGAGACACAATATCAGACGTGAACCAACTTAGGGGAGTGGCATTGAAAACAATTAAAGATTATGTAAATAGTACCGAATTCCTAACTTTTCTTTTAAAAGGTTACTTTATAGTTTTTAGAGCGACCAACAAGCCGATTACTGGCTTAGGTGTATGTCCATAGTGTCATGGGGCGGTTTAATATCTGGACCCTCTTTTCAACCTAACCCAAACTGATTTGCGTCGTATTGAACAGGGATGTCGAGGAGCCCAACACAACTTGCTATACCAAATTTCAGCGAAGAAGAAAAATAAATACGCATGTCATGGGCTCAAGACCTTAAATTGAGAAGTGGTTCTATAAGGCAGTTATGATGAAATAAAATCCCATCTTAACCATACTCGGTGCGAATGTCGAGGGTCTTAATGCAACTCAATGTGCGTAACTTCAGCGAAATCAAACATTAAATGCGGGCTCAAACCTTAAATCGAGACATCGGTTTATATGACAGCTATATCCAAATCTGAACCGATCTGGTCCAAATTGAAGAAGGATATTTAGGGGCCTAACACAACTCACTGTCCAAAATTTCAGCGCAATAGTATTATAAATGTAGCTTTAATGATCCTAAGACCTTAAATCGGCAAATCAGTCTATAGTGGGACTATATCAAGATAGTCCGATATAGCCCATCTTCCAACTTAACCTGCTTATGGACAAGAATCTGTGCAAGGTTTCAGCTCAATATCTCTATTTTTAATGACTATAGCCTGATTTCAATAGACACACGGACGGACAGAGGGACGAAAGAACAGATGGACGGACATGGCTAGAATATAAATACTATAGAGGGTCGGAAAAGGATATTTCGATGCATCGCAAACGGAATGGCAAAATAAATTAACCCCAATCCTTCGGTGGTGGGTGTGAAAACCTAACCATTAACTTATTTAAGATTCTAAATGCATCTATTATGGCTCGTAAATTTTACATATTTTTTGTATAAAAAATCATATTTCGGATATGCACTCAAAATTCGTTTTCTTACACCAAATTATACCTAAATACAAATTTTGATCAAATCGGTCCATTAAAAAAAAGTGCATATATATCCGCTCTCTAATTATTAGTAATAAAGGTCTATAACTTGTTTAAAAAATGTGTAAACGGTGTAATTTGCATACATCTAATAATCATTTCTGTTTCTTTTTCACCCCTTCAGACTTGGAAAAATGTATACAGCCTCAAGACAAACGGTATCTGGTTTGTTGTATAAAATGAACGCTGACATCATTGACAGTGAGAACGAAGAAAACAATAAAAACTGTAACGTCACCATTTGGTCTCAACCATGGCTGGAAAATGGCATTAAAGTAACATTTAACTGCGGCAAAGATGATGAATTAACGTTTAGGCATAGCGCCTAGTTATATTGAACCGAAGGTTATACATTTTTAAATCAAGTTAAATTTTTTTGATTTTTATAAGAAAGATATTATCATTTATTTTCTTGAAAGTCAGGCTGTGAAGAACAAAGAAATTAAAAAATAAAAAAAGAAATCAGCTTGAACCTAAACAGACGGGTACTATATCTTAAAATTGAATTTTAGAAAAAAAATAAAAAAATATGTTACTCAAGGAAAAATATTATCAAAATACTCTACAAACAAAACCGCCCACTGTGCTACGACCTCTGCGGCTTATGTTATCGCAAGCAAAAAATTTTGTAGTAATTGTTTTTTAATTAGAATTAGAAATTGAAATACTTGAAACATGCATGCCAAAGGCCGAACATTCAAACACAATATTATTGTCATAAAAGTAAGGATGGGTTTATGTGGGCAAATCCGACATTTGGATGCCCTGCACCACATTGTGTATGCAGGCATGAAAATTAAAATTTCGATCAAAACCCGTACACATATACATGGCATAGACACTCATGTGACATCGGCGGAGTAATAAAATTGACAAAACGGCTGCATTGTTGTTTCGGGCAGATCATTTATTTTCTGCACCATATTTTATATATAAAATTCAATGTGTGTTTTTTTTCTGTAGGTTTGTTTGTTGTATATTTGTGTATTCCTTATAGACTCAGAAACTGCTGAAGCGATTTTCTTGAAATTTTCACAGGTGGTGCATAATGATCCCGTGTTGAAAATGGGGTACATTTTTTGATAGCTGATGGGGGGGCGGACCCTCCCCCTTACCCTAATTTTCAGAAAAGTACTCAGCACATATAAAATTCTTACCAAATGTGGAAAGAGTTGCGTTCTATAAAAACTCAAGAAGTCAAGTAGGGAGATCGGTTTATATGGCGGCTATATCAGGTTATGCACTGATTTAGAACATAATAAGCGCAATTGTTGGAAATAACATCAAAACGATATGTGCGAAATTTCAACCAAATCGGGTAAGAATTGCGCTCTCTAGAAGCTCAAGAAGTTTAATCGGGAGATCGGTTTATATGGCAGCTATATCAGGTTATGAACCGATTTGATCCATACTACAGCACAATTATTGGAATTGATACCAACATCGTGCAAAGTCCCAGCCTATTTGAATAAGAATTGCGGTCCCTAGAAGCTGAAGAAATCAAGACCCAAGATCGGTTTATATGGCAGCAGTATCAAAATATGGACCGATTTGGCCCATTTACAATCCCGTCCGTCCGTCTATCTCTGGAAAGTACGCTAACTTTCGAAGGAGTTAAGCTAGCCACTTGAAATTTTGTACAGATACTTCTTATTGATGTACGTCGTTAGAGATTGCAAATGGGTCATGTCGGTTCAGATTTGGATATAGCCTCCATATAAACAGATCCCCCTAATTGATTTCTTCGACCCCTAGGAGCCTCAATTTTCCTCCGATTTGGCTAAACTTTGGAACAGAGACCTGTGTTATGACTTTCAACATACATGCCAAGTACGATCCAAATCGGTCTATAAACAGATATAGATCCTTTATAAATCCTCATAAGCCTCAATTTTCATTCGATTTGGCTGAAATTTGGCACAAGAACTTTTGTTATGACTTTAACAATCGGTTCCAAGTATGATCTGAATCTATAAATGAACTGATATAGCCCCCATATAAACCGATCTCCGGATTTGATTCCTTGAGACCCTAGAAGCCTCAATTCTCAACCGATTTGACTGAAATTTGGAACAAAGACTTGTTTAATGACTTCCAACATCCATTCCAAGTATAATTCGAATCGGTCTTTGAACAGATGTAGCCCCCATATAAACCAATCCCCGGATTTGATTTCTGGGGCCCCCAAAAGCCTAAATTTTCACCTGATTTGGTTGAAATTTGACCCAAAAACCTTTCCTATAACTAACAACATCAGTGCCAAGTTTTATCGGAATTGGTCAATATGGTGATATAGGTCCCCCTAAGTACCAATATTCCTATAAGATCAATTCTCAATTTAATTGCTACAAAATAATTTAAATACAAACCCACATAATAAGGGCAAATTTTTAGCGGAATCAATGGTGCTGTGTACTCAAGATTCGGCCCGGCCGAACTATCATTTGGCAATATCTCAAATATTTAGTTCAAAATTATTCTCCCCATGCATGTGCCGCTTAATCTTTTACACGTAATTCTGTATTTATAAACCTATGAAGCTTATCTTTTCAAATTAATTTGCGTAACAAATTAAACAAAAAAAAAACATTATTATACGCCAGTAAGTCTAAGCTCAAATTCCGATTACTTTGGTTGCTACAATTTCTTGAACCAATACAGCTGCTGATAAGCAAAATTAATAGCAATTTAATTTCTGAGCCCCTGGAAGGCGCAATTGCCTGATTGGGTCTAAATCTGTCTAACTTAACATATTTTTACCTGTTATACCCACCACCATAGGATGGGGGTATACTACTCTAGTCATTCCGTTTGTAACACCTCGATATATTGATCTATGACCCCATAAAGTATATATATCGTCTGGACATTCTGAGTCGTAGGACGGTCTCGACATTCTGAGTCGATCTAGCCATGTCCGTCTGTCGAAATCACGATAGCGGTTTAATGCGTAAATCTAGCCTCTTGAAATTTTGCACATATACTTAATATTGATGTATGTCGTTGGGGATTGCAAATGGGCCATATCGGTTCAGATTTGGATAAATATAAACCGATCTCCCGATTTGACTTCTAGAAGCCACAAATTTAGTCCAGTTTGGCTGAAATTTATCATGTGGTCTTCTGCTATGGCTGCCAAAAACTGCGTTAAGTACGGTCCAAATCGTTCAAGAACCTGATTAGTCTCCCATCTAAACCGATTTCCCGAATTGACTTCTTGAGCCCCTGGAGGTTCAAGAATTTTTATTCGATATGACTGGAATTTTGCACGTAGTGTTCTGTTATGACTTTCAAAAATTGTGCCAATCGGTCAAAATCCAGATGTAGATCCCATGTAAACCAGTCTCTCTATCATCCTTGTTCGATTCCTCGATCTTTAATTTTTGCTGGTTCGACGGAAGTTTGGTATGTAGGATAAAATTAATCCCTTCACTTTGACATCCAGGGATTTAAGACAAATGTCAATAAACACTACATCCTTTTCCCCATCCAATTCCAAATTTCCTTTCGCCAACGCAATGCACTGCATTCATAGGGGACTTTCCCTGCATGTTGTTTGATAGAAAAAAATCCTATGTGGCGATCCAGATTATGAGAAGACGAGGCTATTGCTGGGAGAAAGTTAGCAGG
This sequence comes from Stomoxys calcitrans, assembly GCF_963082655.1. Taxonomy (NCBI): domain Eukaryota; kingdom Metazoa; phylum Arthropoda; class Insecta; order Diptera; family Muscidae; genus Stomoxys; species Stomoxys calcitrans. Next base: position 67,051,106 of record NC_081553.1, on the reverse strand, counting down.
AGGTCTGTATAGCTTTCGGTATCATAACGGGACACATATGACTATGAGCTCCCATATGCAAAGTAGGTACGGCAAGTGATAGCATGTGCAGGGCAAGCTTTCGAAGCAGTAAAGCTAGCCCTTGAAATTTTACACAAATACTTGTTATTAGTATAGGTCGGTTGGGATAGTAAATGGGCCACATCGATCCATGTTTTGATCTTGGATCTTGACTTATTGAGCCACTAGAGGGCACAATTCTTATCCGATTTAGCTGAAATTTTGCATGAGGTATTTTGTCAAGATTTCCAATAACTTAGTATGGTGGATATCGGCCCATAACCTGATGTAGCTGTCATATAAACCCATCTGGGTTCTTGACTTTTTGAGCCTCTAGAGGGCGCAATTCTATCCGATTTAGCTGAAATTTAGCACAACGTGTCGCTATGATTTCTAACAACTTTGTTTAGCACGGTTAAAATCGTCCTATAACCTGATGTAACTGCCATATAAACCGATCTTGAATATTGACTTCTTGAGCCAATACAGAACGCAATTCTTATCCGACTGGGCTAAAATCTAGCATGACGTGGTTTGTTATGACTTTCAACAACTGCTCCAAATATGGTTCAAATCGGACCATAACCTGATACAGCTGCCATATAAACCGATCTTGAATATTGGTTTCTTGAGCCAATACAGAGCGCAATTCTTATCCGATTTGGCTAACATTTTCCGTGACGTGTTTTGTTATGACATTGCATTTCATTAGGAACGTCGGTATCCGTACCAAAGATGGTCCAGATCGAAACATATTTTGATATAGCTGTCATATAGACTAATCTGGCGACTTTGGGACTTAGGCTTACAAAAGGCGCATTTACTGCCCGATGCCTCTGAAATTTGGAACAATGAGTTGTATTGAAACTCCCAACAATTGTCCCGATAAAGGTCCAGATCAGACTATATTAAGATATAGCTGCTATATAGACCAATCTTCAGCTTTATGGCCTAAAGAACATAAAAGTGCTCATTTATTCTCCCATTTTGCTAAAATTTGAAACAGTGAGCTGTTTTAAGACCACCGGCATCCAACCCAAATATGGTCCAGATCTGACCATATTTAAATATAGCTGTCATATGGATCGATCAACCGAATTAGGGATCGATCAACCAAATCACATAAACAGCACACTTATTGCCCGATTTCGCTGAATTTTTGCACTGTTAGATCTTTTCGGCACCAGAACCAAATATGATTAAGATCGGACTTTATTTGGATATTAATATAAATATAGCAGTGTTATAATACATTTTGATAATGAAAATATCCATGGTGGTGGGTATCAAAAGTTCGGCAAGGCCGAACATAATGCATTTTTACTTGTTTTACTTCATTGATGAAAGTCAAAACAAAGCCAAAACAAAACCAGTTGAGAAAGGCAAAAGTCGGACGGTGCCGACTTTATAATACCCTACACCTACCCTACGAACATATATATGGGAGCTATATCCAAATCTGAACCGATTTCTGTGATATTCACCATTAATATCGAGAGTCCCAAAAAAATCCTTCCTGTCAAATTTCGAGAGAATCGGTTAACAAATGACCATTTTATTGATGTATTACTACAAATCGGACGAACATATATATGGGAGCTATATCCAAATCTGAACCGATTTGTGGAATATTCATCACTAATATCGAGAGTCCTAAAAAAATCCTTCCTGTCAAATTTCGAGAGAATCGGTTAACAAATGACCATTTTATTGATGTATTACTACAAATCGGACGAACATATATATGGGAGCTATATCCAATCTGAACCGATTTGGGGAATATTCATCACTAATATCGAGAGTCCTAAAAAAATCCTTCCTGTCAAATTTCGAGAGAATAGGTTAACAAATGACCATTTTATTGATGTATTACTACAAATCGGGCGAACATATATATGGGAGCTATATCCAAATCTGAACCGACTTCTATGAAATTCACCAGTAACATCGACAGCCATAAGAAAATCCCTCCTGTCGAATTTCGAGAGAATCGGTAAACAAATGACCATTTTATTGCTCTATTACTGCAAATCAGACGAACATATATATGAGAGCTATATCCAAATCGTAACCGATTTCTGTGAAATTCACCAGTAATATTAAGAGCCATAAGAAAATCCTTCCTGCTAAATTTCAAGAGAATCGGTTTCCAAATGACCATTTTATTGCTGAATCACTGAAAATCGGACGACCATATATATAGGAGCTATATCCAAATCTGAACCGATTTTTATGAAATTTATCAGTAACGAGAGTCTTAAGAAAATCCTTCCTGCCAAATTTCGAGGGTATCGGTTACCAAATGACCAGCCAATTTCATTAGGCTTTGTCTCTAGGCCGAAAAACATGCCCATACCAAATTTGAAGACGATCGGATGAAAATTGCGACCTGTTGTTTGCACACAAATTAACATGGACAGACGGACGGACAGACGGAATCAGAAAGTGATTCTGAGTCGATCGGTATACTTATCAATGGGTCTATCTCCCTTCCTTTTGGGTATTACAAACAAATGCACTAAGTTATAATACCCTGTACCACAGTAGTGGTGTAGGGTATAAGTTTTGTTTATCTGGTTCAAAATTATGCTATAATAACGGGTAAACTAGCTACGAGTATGTTGTACTGCAAACCATAAACATTGCATCAACGTTTTGGTTTCCTCAAACGCACCTGTTAGAAACGAAACGGAATGAATTTTTGAAAATATTTTCATAGAATGCCAACAATTCAAAACTAATTCTTTAATGTGAGCTTGCCAAGGATGTGGCAGTCTTGCTCTAGGACTATTGAAAATGTTCATACGAAATTTTACACATACACACGATATTTGCATATTTACAAGCATTCTATGTTTGCTATATTGTAATAATATTTTGGTGTTATAACCATTCAAAAATGTAGCTGGAATGTTCTCCAAATGGCGAATGAGCATTTATAAAATCTCTTGAATTTCTCAATGGTTCACGTAGTCATTGACATCATGTATTTCAAGGTAAGAGGGAATATAAAATTTAATTGCATTTTATTAATCAGTATCAATCATTTAATAAGACATAACTGTTGATGAGGCAAATATGCAGTTCGCAGGAGCAATTTTGTTAATGTCAAATATCACTGTTATTCCTATATGTGAGATGTGCGGGTATATGGTCAAAGGAGGTCTATAGGTGGTCCATAGTCAAAGTCAAATCGACCACTATATATTGGAGCTTTACCCAGGGATCCGAAGTGGGTACCTTTTTTCCGCTCCCTCTCCGGCACAATTTTTTTCGCTCCCCTCCACTTTCGCTTTTTTATATATAAACTACGACTTTTTTATACCCTCTACCATACGATAGGGGTATACTAATTTCGTCATTACGTTTGTAACGCATCGAAATAATGTGCTGAGATCCATCAAAGTATATATATTCTTGATCGACTTGACACTCCAAATTGATTTAGCCATGTCCGTCCGTTTGTCTGCCTGTCAAAACCACGTTAATTTTCGAAGGAGTAAAGCTAAACGCTTGCAAATTTCCACAAATGCTTCTTACAAATGCAGGTCCATTGGGATTGTAAATTCCATTAAGGAACAGGGGCAAACTTCTCACATATCAATGAATGCTGTCCGATTCAAGTTTCACCTCAGTGATTAGGTGTCACCTTTTTATAGCCGAGTCAGAACGGACTGCCGCAGTGCAACGACTCTTTGTGGAGAAATTTTTACATGGCTGCCATACAAAGAGGTACAGTACCTCATAAATGTCGCCAGCATTAGAAGGAAGTTACCAACGCTGAAATTTTTTTCAAATGTTCTCGCCAGGATTCGAATGCAGGCGCTCAGCGTCATAGGCGGACAAGCAAACCTTCGCCTTACGGTGGCCTCCTGAAACCGGATAAATAAAACGCTAAAAATTCATACATTTTGTTTCACTTATCCGTTATTTTCCACAGGATACGAAGGGACTCACGGAGACACCGGAATCTTGGAATAATGACGTTGATCGAAGGTTTATAATAACGGAATTTATGATGTAAGAATCCTTCAGGAGCTTCAAACCATTTAAGTCACCCGGACCTGATGGAATATTTCCGGCGTTACTACAGAAAGAGGCCGACTATCTGGCGCCTCATCTGGCCAAAATGTTCACAGCGTGCCTAGGATTTGCATATACTCCGAAAGCCTGGCAGGAGGCAAGGGTAATGTTTATTCCCAAGCCCGGCAAGGCAAGTTATGCGACACCAAAGGCCTACAGACCCATAAGCCTTACGTCCTTTCTACTCAAAATCATGGAACGTATTGTGGACACAATGATAAAGAGTATGACATCCAGCGAACTACTCAAATACGAACAGCATTCGTATTTCAAGGGAAGGTTGATGGAGACTGCCCAGCACGGATAGTGCATGAAATAGAAGAATCCTTCAATGCCAAAACGTACACTCTGGCGGTATGCATTGACGTCGAGGGGGCTTTTAACAATGTGCTGACTGACACACTGATCCAATCCTTAGACCAGTACCGGGTGGACCCGGTCCTTAGAGACTGGATAAACCATATGCTAAGGAACAGGTGGATAAATTGTGTGCCCCATGGCATACATATAAGGGAGTAAGTGGCACAGGGCACGCCACAGGGGCATTTTATTGCCACTCCTATGGATGACCAACATAAATGACCTATTACGGATGCTAACTGAGGAGGGATTTAAACCCGTCTGCTACGCAGACGATGTTGTAACACTTCTTAGGGGTAAGGATCCGAACGAGCTATGCAGAAGGGCCGAAAAGGTCATGCATATGGCATATGACTGGGCTAGACCCAGAGGTCTCAATGTTAACCCATAGAAGACTGAAATATGCCTGTTCACGAGGAAGACGAAGGTGGGCCATGCAGGGCCTGCCGGCGGATATCCGGGCGATCACGGAATGCGTGAAGTGGAGTGGTGCTAACGCGAGGACGTCGAGTCTGAACATCTTTACCGACAGTAAAATTGCCATAAGGGCAATAACAACCAGGACGGTAAAGTCACGAACAGTCTTGCAGTATAAGAAGGAGATTAACACCTTCTCTGAGGATGGCAAAATCCGCATCGTTTGAGTGCCGGACCATAACGGAGTAAGGGGGAAATGAAAGGACAGACGATTTGGCGGTGAAGGCCAGAGGATTGCCGTCAAAAAAACTTGGTTAACCCGAAGCCTTTCGGGTCGATGCAGTCCCAGTTAAGAGAGTGGGCGACGAATGCACTCGCAACATTGTGGAACAGTGGAACAGTCGGTAGGACGGCGAAAATCCTATGGGGGGATCCAGATCGTGAGAAGACGAGGCTATTACTGAAAGGAAGCAAGAAGGAGGTCAGTTTAGCTTTTGGTATCATAACGGGACACATAGGACTACCAGCTCACTTGTGTAAAATCGGTGCGGCAAGTGACAGCATGTGTAGGGCACGCGGGAAAGATGATAAGACGTTGAGGTATTTCCTTTGTCATTGTCACGGCTTTCGCGTCTAACAGATACTAACACTTAGGTTAAGACACAATACCAGACATGACACAACTTAGGGGAGTGGCATTGAAAACAATTAAGGATTTTGTAAGTAGCACGGAATTCCTAACTTACAATTTTCTTTTTAGAGGTTACTTTATAGTTTTTAGAGCGCACAACAAGCCGTTTATTGGCTTAGGTGTATGTCCATAGTGGCATGGGGCGGATTAATATCTGCACCATCTTTTCAACCTAACCTAACCTAATCAACCAGACTTTGGAGATGTGGTGATAGTTCCTCAGACAAGTGTTCAGCAACAACTGCTGAGAAGTCTCCTGATTCCCCAACCCCACCGCTTCTATGGACCTTCAATTTCAACTTGTTGAATCCCTAGGATGCAACTCCTTCGCACTTTTTGTGATCTGCGAAAGTGGTAACTTAGTATGAATACTGCATGTCTTCGGTCACCATCAGCCTCATCCAATCTGCCAATCATCAAGTCAGTGGTTGAAAGATTGGGATTACAGTTCATTAGTCTCCTAAATATGGATTCAGGATATGAGGAAATCCTTGGTATCCAAGCATGTGCCATTGGTCGTGTAGGAATAACTTTCTTCTTGACTAAATGCTCTGTGGCGCCTGACCAGATCTCGACAATTTTCTTTGGGGCGCAACTAAACCTCTCAATTGATCGTTTATCCCCAAAAGCAATTAGTTTTTTAGCGGCTCCGATACCAACCTGCATCATCGCAGGCTAGTGAAGGCCCAGGTAATTTCGCAAGGACATCGGAGTATACAGATGACAGTCCATTGAGTATCCCAGCCCTGTACTTCTCCCTTGATGACTACTACCATCACTTTGCTGTCCCTAGTGACATTACCAAAGGTTCTTGGAACCATATTACTACTGTTCGCCTCAGTTCTTTTAGGCATGGGATGCCCTCCTGATGACCGCAGCCTATTGCCGGACTGCAGTGCCGTTTCCGAATCTAGACGTGTAGCCTTTGGGCTAGCCTGTGCATCGAATCTCCGAGCCCACTTAAGGGAGACTCTCTTCTTATCGGTAAGGACCATTCGGTTTTAGGACCATTCGCCTCCGAATAAACCAAGTCTCCGAATAAACTTGAGAGCGATGCGCCTTTTATTATTCCAACCTCTTAAAGAGCATATTGGTTTGCCAGAGAAGACCGATGGCCTACGCAAATCATAGGTATGCGAAGATAGAATAGGTTTTGCCTTGTCCCTAAGACTCGAACCAGGTGTATTTATTAAAAGCCCCTGCTGACCAAACGTCTGTCGGCTAGTGGAGCCTGGAGCAGCAGTAGCAGACAACATGCTACGGCTTCATACTACCACCACAACTGTTGGGTCTTTGGAGTCCATTCTAAGCCTACTCCTGGGCTCTTGATCCGCCGCTTCACTGGAAACAGATCATCAACAGCCTACTGGATAACACTATCGTAGCTATCCTTCAGTGACTTAACGGTACCGACCGTTTCGCTTTTTCACAGTATTACATGCGGGTTCGTAGCCCACGCTCTAAACTCGGACTGCGTCGACCCGACAGGCTTCTGGTTAACCAAGTTTATTGACGGCAGACCTCTGACCTTCACTGCCAAATCGTCAATCATCATCATCAATAGTAAGTATGTGTGCAAAATTTTCAAGCGGATATATTTTTCGTGATTTCCACCATCACGATTTCCACAAACAGACGGACGGACATGGCTAGATCGACTGCGTTCAGTGGAGTATGTAGACTTTTCCGTGTCACTTTATATGCCTTATGGGGTCGCATATCAATATTTCGAGGTGTTACAAACCAAGTGGCTAGATTCCTATGGTAATGGGCTTACAAGGAACATCTGAGCAACCCCCTTTTCCAGCAGCCTTCCAACAAATTGATTTAGTATATCTCTCATTAGAACAGACACAGAACAGACTAGACATAAATCACTCTCTAAATGATTTCTATAAAATAAAAGTTTCAAAAAAACAATGTAAAGGTGATAAAGGCTCGTTAGTGAGCAATTGCTCAAGTCATTGCCACAAGCCAAGCAAGTCTTAATGAATAATAATAATAATTAATTACGCCGCCTAAGCAAATTCCAAGAAAACTCATAGTAAAATCAGCAAAAAATGAAAAATGTTGATTTAATATTAAGAAGCAGCCTATTTTCCTGGAAAAATTAGTTAAAATAAATTTAAAAATCAGCAAATAAAAATTTCGAATCTAACGAGCTGACCCATTGAAGACATAAACAAATTATATAAAAGTACTAGAACACTATTTTTTTGAAATTGCTGAAATGGTTACGCTAAGTACACCCATGACCTTTAATGCACATTCCATTACAGAACATCCGAGACACTTCTTACTGCCCCATTTCAAGTTTTAGCTAAGTAAGAAACTATCTGGTCTAGAACCTGATACAACTCCATTATAAGCCCATCTCCCAATTTGAGTTCTTGAGCAACAAGGGAGCACAGTTCTTAAGCTATTTAGCTGAATTTTTTCGCTTTTTATACCCTACACTTCCACTGTAGTACAGGGTATTATAACTTTGTGCATTTGTTTGCAACGCTAAGAAGAAGAAGAGCTAAAGCTATTAATAAGTATACCCATAGGTTTAGAATCACTTACTGATTAAGCTATGTCCGTTTGTCGGTCTGCCCATGTATTGTTGCGTTCAAGATACGGGTCGCATTTGTCGCGTAATTGTCACAAAATTTTGCACAAGTCAGTTTTTCGGTCCAAGAACAAGCGCTATTGATTTTGAACAGAATCGGATCAGGTTTAGATGTAGCTCCCATATATCTGTTATATTCGATATGGCTTTTTACTTCTAAGAGGTAAGGATCCGAACGAGCTATGCAAAAGAGCCGAAAGGGTCTTGCATATGGCATATGAGTGGGCTAGACCCAAAGGTCTCAATGTTAACCCAGAGAAGACTGAAATATGCCTGTTCACGAGGAAGACGAAGACGCACCTCGTTTCCTCAATAAGACGATTTCGTTATCTGACTAGGTCAAATATTTAGGTGTGATCTTGGACAGAAAACTGAATTGGAAGTGTCACATTCAAGAGCGTACTGAGAAGGCTCACAGATGTTGGGAACTATGTAGACGGGCCGTAGGCTCGAAATGGGGCCTGAATCCTAGGATAGTCCACTGGCTCTACAAGAGCGTTATTAGACCAATACTTACTTACGCCTCGGTAGTTTGGTGGACTGCTATGGAGAAAAAATGCAACATAAGGACCATACAACAGGTTCAGAGAACATGTTGTCTTGGCATAGGCGGAGCGATGAGGATCACGGCCACTAGGGCACTGGAGACTTTTCTAGATATTCGACCCATTGACATACAGATTAAGTGTGGGGCAGCCACTACGGCTATGGCACTTAAGGCGATGGGAGAATGGATTGAGGATGGGATCAGCTCATACCATCGCGGTATAATCAAGGCGACGATAGGAAACCTGGAATGAAGTGGAGAGGTTTCCGATCGGATACCAGAGATGAACCTTGAAGTCGGGTGCGACGCACTAGTCATCGGCACACTCTTGGATTGACCGAACCCTAGTATTGCCATCTGAAAGATCATGTTACACGGATGGATCAAAACTAGAGGGCAGAGTGGTTCTGGGGGTTTACATTGAATGAAAACCCAGGGACTGGTTTGGTCCTGCAGGCGGAGATCCGGGCGATCACGGAATGCGTGAAGTGGTGTGGTGCTAACGCGAGGACGTCGAGTCTGAACATCTTTACCGACAGTAAAATTGCCATAAGGGCAATAACAACCAGGACGGTAAGGTCACGAACAGTCTTGCAGTGTAAGAAGGAGATTAACGCTTTCTCTGAGGATGGCAAAATCGGCATCGTTTTAGTGCCGGGCCATAACGGAGTAAGGGGAAATGAAAGGGCAGACGTGATAGCATGTGTAGGGCATGCGGGAAAGATGATGAGACGTTGGAGCATTGCCCGGCTTTCGTGTCCAACAGATACCGGTACTTAGGTCGAGACACAATATCAGACAACTTAGGGGAGTGGCATGGAAAACAATTAAGGATTTTGTAAGTAGCACGGAATTACTAACTTAAAATTTTCTTTTTAGAGATGACATTTTATTTTTTAGAGCGCACAACAAGCTGATTATTGGCTTAGGTGTGTGTCCATAGTGGCATGGAACGGATTAATATCTGCACCCTCTTTTCAACCTAACCTAACTTAACCTAACTAACCTAACCTAGTTAAGCAAAAACCCTCCGACTATGGCCTAGATATCTTAATTTAACTCTCATATAGACCGAGTCCTATATTTAAGGCCTTTGGCCCAAAAAATCGCACATATCACCCAATTTCGCTGAATTTGGACACAGTGAGCTGTGGTTTAGATCGGGCAATTTTGGGTATATCTTCCATATGGGCCGATCTTCCGGTTGAAGGCCATGCTTCCATAACATGGTACAGTGTACAGTACAGTGATCTAAGTTAAATCCCTACACACCCTCCCCGAATATCGCGCTAATGGGATCTTATTTGGATATAGCTGTCATCTATATCGATAACCCGATTTACGATCTAGAACCCATAAGAGACCCTTATATTGCCGCGTTTTCTCTGGAATTTAAGACAGTGAATTGTAGGGAGTTTGGTTCAGATCAGATCATATTTCGATAGAGCTTCTATGGGTTCAAAAATTAAACATATTTCACTTGTTTCTAAGAAATGTTGCTTGTATAACTACTCGAAGTGGTGGTTATTCAAAGTTTGGCCGGGCTAAACTTAATGTCTTTTTACTTGTTTTTTCTTCAAGTCAAATTTGAAAAATTATCAGTAACGTGTTTTTTGTTTTATTTTTAATAGAAAATGTTCTCACAGTATATGAGATTGGGTGGGTTTGGTTTTTGTTGATGTAATTACTAATCTATTAATCAAATCTTTGAAATCGTTCTAAGTATTTTAAGAGATAATCACTTCTGAATATTAACTATAAATAGTCTGGAAATTCACATCATACTCAGTGTGAATTCTGAACGCTTAGGTCGTTACAATTTCTTTAAAGCTTTTAATAAAAATGCATAAAATTTTCATTCTTGCCGCCTTTGCTGCCATTTGTGTGGCTGCAAATGCTGTTAATATACCTGTAAGCTCTAAAAATTTTTAAATAATAAATTGAAAATTATTTACATATGTAATATTTTTATTTTAGGAACCCAAAGTTGGAGAAGTCCAGGCGGAAGAGGTAAGGATCCAAAGCCATATATTTAAAATATTCCGTTATATATACCAACCTAGGATTAAATATATATGGAAGCCACTGTAGCGCAGAGGTTAGCATGTCCGCCTATGACGCTAAAGGCCTGGGTTCGAATCCTGGCAAGAACATCAGAAATAATTTTCAGCGGTGGTTATCCCCTCCTAATGCTGGCGTCATTTGTGAGGAACTATGCCATTTGAAACAAATAAAAACGTGCTAAGTTCGGCCGGGCCGAATCCTATATACCCTCCATCATGGATCGCATTTGTCGAGTTCTTTCCCGGTATCTCCTTTTAGACAGATAAAGGGTAAACGAAAAGAATTGCTATGCTAATTGAACTGAACGTTGGAGACCACAGTAGAAGTCAGTAAAATTTCAGCCAAATCGAATAAGATTTGCGCCTTCTTGGGGCTCAAGAAGTAAAATAGAGAGATCGGTTTATAGGGGAGCTGTATCAGTCTACAGACCTATTCAGACCATATTTGACACGTATGTTGGAGGTCATGGGAGAAGCCCTTGTACATAATTTCAGCAAAATCGGATAATAATTACGCCCCCTAGAGGCTCAAGAATTCAAGATCCCAGATCGGTTTATATGGCAGCTATATCAGGTTATGGACCAATTTGGACCATATTTAGCACAGTTGTTGGAAGTCATAACAAAACACCTCATTCAAATTTTCAGCCCAGTCGGATAGGAATTGCGCCCTCTAGTGGTTCAAGAAGTCAAGATTCAAGATCGGTTTATATGGCAGCCATATCAGGTTATGGAACAATTTGGACCATATTTAGCACAATTGTTGGAAATCATAACAAAACACGTTTTAGCCAAATGGGATAGGAGGTGCACCCTTTGGAGGCTCAAAAAGTCAAGACCCCAGATCGGTTTATAAGACAGCTATATCAAATTATGGACCGATTTACACCATAATTGACACACTTGTTGGAAATCATAACAGAACACCTCATGCAAATTTTCGGACAAGAATTGCGCCCTCTAGTGGCTCAAGAAGTCGAGATTCAAGATCGGTTTATATGGCAGCTATATCAGGTTATGGACCGATTTGAACCATATTTGGCACATTTGTTGGAAGTCATAACAAAACACTCATGCAAATTTTTAGCCCAGTCGGATAGGAATTGCGCCCTCTAGAGGCTCAAGAAGTCAAAATTCAAGATCGGTTTATATGTCAGCTATATCAGGTTATGAACCAATTTGGACCATATTTAGCATAGCTCATAACAAAACACGTTGTGCTAAATTTCAGCCAAATCGGATAGGAATTGCGCCCTCTTGAGGCTGAAGCAGTCAAGACCCCAGATCGGTTTATAAGACAGCTATATCAGATTAAGGACCGATTTGAACCATAATTGGTACACATCATAACAGAACATCTCATGCAAAATTTCGACCAAATCGGATAAGAATTGCGCCCTCTAGTGGCTCAAGAAGTCAAGATCCCAGATCGGTTTATATGGCAGCTATATCTAAATATGGACCGATATGGCCCATTTACAATCCCAACCGACCTACATTTATAAGAAGTATTTGTGCAAAATTTTAACTCCTTCGAAAGTTAGGGTCATTCGACAGACTGACGGACAGGCGGACATGGCTAGATTGACTTAAAATATCATGACGATCAAGAATATATATGCTGTATAGGGTCTTAGGCGAATATTTCGAGGAGTTACAAACAGAATGTCGAAATTAATATGCCCCCCTCCCAATGGTGGAGAGTATAAAAATGGTATGGCACCCCTGTAAAAACTTCCTCCCAAAGAGGTATCGCTCTGCGGCATGCTGTTCGGACTCGGCTGAAAAAAAGGAGGCCCCTTATGATTGGAATTGAATCAATCCGCACGCATTGATATAAAAGAAGTTTGCCCCTGTTCCTTAATGGAATGTTCATGGGCAAATTTGCAGGATAAGGTATATCACCTACAGAAAACTTCTCGAGCTGCTTAATACATATTTTCCTTTATTAAAAATGCAATTAACCCTGGCTCCATAATTTTAAGTTTCCTTTGAGGATAACCTATAACATATATTCGTAAATATTTCCGTTATTTCAGTTTCATGCACTTGGCGGACCCGAAAAATTAGAAGGCGAACAATTGAAGGAAGCCGAAGCAGAGTTAACCAAATCGTTGACGAAACTAGCTGCCGGAGAGGAAGGCCCACACTACAGGTAATTTTTATATATCCTGCATGAAATTCCATAGTATGCACAGTTATTGAAAGTCAAAACAAAACATCATGTGCAAATTTTCTGTCAAATGGGGTTAAAATTGCGCCCCCTAGAGGCTGATTTAGAATTTCGAAACTATAACTATACCTTGCTGTGTCAATCAATATTTCGATGAGTTACAAACGAAATGTCGGAAGTTAGTATACCCCCATACTATGGTGGAGGATATAAAATTGACAATTATAAAATTAATTTATAAAAAAAAAAATATATATTAAGGGTAATATTTTTTGTTCATTATTTTTCCTTATATACACAGCCTGGGTAAAATCCATTCTGCATCTAGAACAGTTGTTGCTGGTCTACGGTACGACATCAATGCTGATCTTGTTGACAAGGAGGGCAAAACTAAAAATTGCGATGTCAAAATTTGGTCGAAGCCTGTGAACGAAGGCAGCGAAGTCACCTTCAAGTGTAATGAAGAACCTGAGCTTCTTAGACACCACGATGCCTAACCTTTTTCTTTTGATATCTATCAAATTGTAGGTGGTTATAGTTGCCATATATACAAAAGTGTCTAAATAAAGAACACTAAGAATAATTAAGCAGATTTCCTGTTTTGGTGATTTTTATTTTCTTTTTCCAATGTACAACGTTTCAGTTTGCAAACACATTTGACATAAATTAGCTTATTAATTACTTAGGACTTATATGATGATAATTTATTTCCTAGGCTTTGGGAGAATGTCCAATCATGAAATGATAAACAAATAAAAATAGCATTCCTACCAACAAATATCTATTGTCCATTAGCCCAATAAACGCGCCTAACAATTAATATGGGCCTAACAAGAATGTATAGATGGAGATTGAAAGGACAATGAAATTCCACTTATATTAGTCTTGGCGAAAAATGAGATACTTGTTTCGCTCACACCCCAACTTATCGTTTATATAGGGATATTTGTATTTATATTCCCAACAATACAAACATCCAAACAAGACGAACTAAATTTACTTTTATCTTTTCTGGCTGTTTGTATGGGCTTGTGAAGCCATTCTAAAAACTTCTTCAGTTGCAGTAGCTTCTTGATTGTTAGCAAAATATTGTGAAGCCAAAAATTTCTTAAAGTAATGTAAAATATTGTAATTCGTATGTTTTTCGAAGCATAGATGGAAATAGATATTGTAATTTGGATGGGATGGGTGGAAGGAATGCGCATAAACCGCTGGGTCGGGATGAAACCCATCACCATGGGTTTTGCTAAAAAAAAAGTACACAAAAATGAAACAAGAACAAGTAAAACAAAACAAGTTCGGCCGGCCACCATCTCGGGTATATATGTAAACCCCCTTTCGTCACAATCCGGTGAAAGTTGGATAACTTACTTTCCATTAATTGTTATTTGTTCCACTAGCCGAACTTCCCCTTGATCCAAGCGACTCGATCTTCTGCGCTTATTCTTATATCTCTGACACCAAGCTTCGAGTTGTCTCCCACAACTTGATCTTTCCATCGGGCTTTTGTTCTTCCCGGTTTACGTGTACCACCATGTTTGCCTTCAAAAAACTTCTTTGCTGGAGCTCCTTCATCCATTCTGACAACATGACCTAGCCAACACAGCCGTTGTATTTTGATGCGTGTAACAATGCTATCGTCGTCATACAGTTCGTGGTTTATACGTCGCCTATATTCTCCATTAACGCAAACTGGTCCATATATTGGGTTGCCCAAAAAGTAATTGCGGATTTTTTAAAAGAAAGTAAATGCATTTTTAATAATACTTAGAATGAACTTTAATCAAATATACTTTTTTTACACTTTTTTTCTAAAGCAAGCTAAAAGTAACAGCTGATAACTGACAGAAGAAAGAATGCAATTACAGAGTCACAAGCTGTAAAAAAATTTGTCAACGCCGACTATGTAAAAAATCCGCAATTACTTTTTGGGCAACCCAATACTTTACGAAGAATCTTTCTCTCAAATACTCCAAGCACTGCCTCATCTGCTTTCAAAAGTACCCATGCTTCAGAACCATATAACAGCACGGTTAGTATCAGTGTCTTGTATAGTGTAATCTTCGTCTGTCGAGAGGTGGCCTTGTTTCTAAACTGCTTACTTAGTCCAAAGTAGCATCTGTTTGCAAGTAATATTCTTCGCTTAATCTCAAAACTGGTGTCATTCGTTACGGTTACGGCGATGCCGAGGTAGATAAAGTTACTGACTGTCTCAAAGTTGAGGTTCCCAACTTTCTCCATTTTCTTTATTTGCTCGGTTGTACGAGGCATTTTGGGAGTTGAATCCTTTTCCAGGATTTGGCGAAGTGTGAAATATTGGTTCAGGTTGGATTTACAAGGTCTAAAGCCGCATTGATAGGGCCCAATTATCTCATTGACTTTAGGTTTAAATCTTTTACACAGTACGCTCGAGATTATCTTGTATGCGATGGGGAGGAGACTTATTACTCTGTATTTGGCACAATCTGTCTTGTCTCCTTTCTTGTGTACGGTACATAGTATGCTGAGGTTCCAATCATCGAGTATGCGTTCTTCTAGCCAGATTGCGCAGATAAGCTGATACATACGCCTTATCAGCGTGCCGCCTCCGGTCGTAAATAGTTCAGCGGGTAAACCGACGGCTCCTGCTGCCTTGTTGTTCTTTTGTCGGGTCACTGCTACTTGGACCTCATTGTGACTAGGAGGTAAACATTCTATACCATCATCAGGGATTGATTCTGCGGTATCCTCTTCGCCGTCAACGTCGGACACTAGCAGTTGGGTAAAATGTTCTTTCCATATCCTCAGCATGTTATCTGTGTCAGTTACCGGATTTCCTTCTTTGTCTCTGCAGGAGGATGTGCCTGCACCAAAGCCATTGGTTTGATTTTTAATTCTTTAGTAGAATTTCCGGACTTCATTCTGACTCCTGTTCATCTCTTCTTTCTGCTAAATAGACGTTTCTCCTCTCTCCTTTTCTCCCGATCTGGCGTTGCTACTGATTGCAGGGTTGTTCTATATGCCGCATTCTTGGCTTCAGTACCATCTCGACACTTTTGGTCGTACCATGCGTTTGAACATGGCAAGGAAAGTACGATGTGACACTGCACGGAAGCTGGACATTGAAGAGCTGCAAACACAACAGATGGCAGCGGCATACTCCACTCGACTGACTCAACTGCTTGATGAAAGCACTCCTTGTTCCGATGATATAATGGCGCAGTGGCAAACTATTGCCTACTCCATGGAAAATGCCGCGAAATCCGTACTTGGGTACCGGAAGTCTCCTCCAAGAAACTCATGGTAGTTGAATAACTTATACACCCAAATTCGGCCGCCGTTTTAAATTTCAGCGAAATCGGGTAATAAATAAAGCTTTTATGGGCTTCAGACCCTTTATAGGGAGATCAGTCTAAATGGCAGCTGAATCTATATATGGATCGATCTAAGCCACATTTAGGTCAGGTGTCGGGAGGCTTAAAATTGCCCACTGTTTCAAATTACAACGAAATCGGGTAATAAATAAGGCCTTATGGACTTCAGACCCTTCATCGGGAGATCGGTCTATATGGCAGCTATATCTAAATATAGTCCGATCTGAACCATATTTAGACCAGATGTCGGGAGGCTTAAAATAACCCACTGTCGCAAATTAAAAATAACCCGCCGTTTTAAATTTCAGCGAAGTCGGGTAATAAATAAATTTGTTATGGGCTTCAGACCCTTTGTCTGGGGATCGGTCTATATGGCAGCTATTCCTAAATATATTCTGATTTGATTCATATTTAGTTCAGATATCAGGAGCCTTAAGTTAAATCGTCTTAGAATTTTGCGACGATCAAGAATATATATACTTTATAGGGTTGGAAATGAATATTTCGATGTGTTGCAAACAGAAGGACAAAATGAATAAACCCCCATCCTTTGGTGGTGGGTATAAAATATTCTACGGACGAATTAAACATCAAACCTATGGCTTTGGTACAGGCTCATCCTCCGGCAGAGACAAAGAAGAAAATCTGGAAATCTGATACAGATAGTATGCGCAGGATATGGAAAGAGCCAGCTGCTCGTATCCGATGATGGTCGCCATGAGTATACCGCAGACCCAATCCCTGATGATGGTATAGAATGAGTACCACCTACTCCAAACGAGGTCCACATAACAGTTACCCGGCTGAAACACAATAAGCCAACAGGAGCCGATGGGTTGCCTGTTGAATTTTGGCTGGAAGAACCCACACCCGATGATTCGAACATCAGTTTCCATGGGGGGCAAGGCAGTATGTACCAACTACGGAGATTTAGTCCTCCTCCCCATTACATACAAGATACTGTCAAACGAACTGTATGAAAGATTGAAGTCAAGTCCAAAGTCAATAAAATTGGGTCCAATTAGTGCGTCTTTAGACCTAGAAAATCCATCATAAACCATATATTTATACCGCGCCAAATCCTGGAGAAGACCCGAATAGGACAAGTAAACACCTACCATCTTTTCGTTGACTACAAAGCCGCCTTCGACTGTTCTATACGTTCAAAGGTATTTCAAGTCATGTCTGAACTTGGTATTCTTGCAAATCCGATGCAACTTTACAGGATGACGCCTTCTGATACACGGTCCTCAGTTAAAATAGGGTAGAACCTCTCCGAACGTTTCAGACAAGGAGACAGCCTATTTCAGACAAGGAGACAGCTTATTGTGTGATCTCTTTAATATCCTGCTGGACAAGATTATACAAGGTGCAGGTGTGAATAGACATGGCACACTACTCACAAGACGACATCGATACTATAGGTCGGTCACCGGAAGATATAATAGCAGCCTTTGAATGTATCGAAAGAAAATCAACGAAAGTGGGTTTGGCAGTTTATGAAGATAAGACAAAATGGATGAAATTAAATCACAGAAAGCCCTGTTAGAAAGTTGGGAACTACAAATTTGAGATAGTTAGCAACTTTATCTACCTCTGCACAGCCGTAACACGAATATTTCGAAGTGTTACAAACGGAATGAAGAAATTAGTATACCCCCATCCAATGGTGTAGGGTAAAATAAAAAAGGTGGAAAATTTTTAATTAAAAGCCGTTATACATTGGGATTATACAAAACGAGAGAAAACGCACTTAGTTCAGCTGAGCCACATCTTGAGAAGCCGTGGTGGGTTCTTGGATTTTATTAAAAATATACACAATTTGTACATGAATTATTATTGAAGAAATCAAATCAGGTAATGATTGAAGCTTATAGGGCATCAATAAATATAATAAAGAGAATAATATGGAAATTCGGAGGCCACCGAAGAGCAGAGGTTAGCATGTCCGCCTATGATGCTGAACGCCTGGGTTCGAATCCTGGCGAGACCATCAGAAAAAAAAGGAGGCCCCTTATCATTGAGCTTAAAAACTTAAATCGGGCTGCACTCATTGATATGAGAGAAGTTTGGCACTATTCCTTAGTGGAATGTTCAAAGGCAAAATTTGCATTTGCATAATATGGAATCCATATACAAGGGCTTTAGAAGCCAGAACGAGAAATAGGTTGATATGGGACTATAACAATTTATGAATGTTATGAAGTTATTGCAAATGTAAATTTGCCCATGAACAATACATTGATTCCCCTTAATAAATTTCGATCACATCATTCAAAAATTTAGGATTCGAGGAGCTTAACAACTCAAGTTATATATATACACCAAATTCTTTGGTTTCGATTTTTCTTTGGATTTTTCTCGAAATTTCTTGATTTGTTTACTTAAATTCAGAGCTGATTCCGAATTCATGATGAATACGTTTCTCTTTAATAAAACCGTCATTAAAAGCAATCCCTGATTTAGCTTCACCTTAAAGATTGCCATTAAAGCATATTGATGTGTATATAAAATTTGTCTATGCTTTATTCTTTGTAGAACATATGCTAGAATATTGAATCAGCCAAAATGGCATGTGTGACATTGTATTCAAGCATTAGTTGATGCTGCCATGGTGGGGCATCATTCAAAGATGTCTGGCAAGTACTAATTTGGCAAATTATTGGTATCGGAAAAGACCACAAGTCATACCATTTCTCATGTGCAGGCCTTCGTTGCCTCATCCACATTTGGAAAAAAGATTATTTTCATTTCTTCAATACACTTCGTTCGTATGTTGACAAATTGCACCATTCAATCAGATCAGACATTTCCCTCTTTCGACATTTGTTGCGAAACATCTAGAAAAGCCTACACAGCAATTGATATAAGCCTCATAAAGATATGAAATACTATGCTACGACAATCATAGATTCCTATGTATTTATATGACAATGAACTTCCATTTGTTAATGTCTTCTTAACTAGAAAGGCAAACATCTTATGGTCAAAGCCGCACAGACGCTTTTATAAGGATTTTTCTTATATTTCTGCAGAAAAAGGAAACCTCAAATACATATATATGAAATCAAGTGTTTATCTTATATCTTTCGTTTCAAAGCACGTGCAAAATATTTTAACGTCAAAATTCTTTACTTCTTAAATGTAATTGGAATGTTTTTAAGTATAACCTGACATAGACGTTGGATAGACCATTCCTCTCATTTCTTTGAAATATTTGATAATATTTCAAAAGATTATACGAAATAAAAGTACAAGTATTTAATAAACTCTATTTAGATGTAGGACTAACTGTACCCGGCCCGCTCTGCTGCGCCTTCATTAGCACCATGCGAAAAATAAGTTTCTCACTTACTACCATATGTATACCCCAGTACAATTTGCTTATCTACTCCCAAACACTTGTTATTGAACCTCATATAGCCGTTATTGAAGAATTTTCATATTTTGGGAGGTGTTTTTGGGGTACCTTAAGGAGGCATACGAAATTTCGCTTAAATCGATGCACCCATCACCGGGATCTGACGTTTTTGAAGATGTTGGTAAGGGGAGGGTCCGCCCCCTTCGTATATCAATAAATGTGGCACCATTTTTTCATCGGTGGCTCAAATTCTACTATCTGTGAAAATTTTATGAAAATCGGTTCAACCGTTTTTGAGTTTATCGGAACAGACAAAGGTATTCGGGAGCAGATTACGAATATGGTCAAGAAGGAGGTATAGGCTTTATAGTTTGTAGATATCGGAAATGGGGCGTCCCTCTCCCTTACTCCGAAAGCAACCAAAAATAAAGGTGGATCGATCGGCACAGTATGGGACTCAAATGAAAGGTATACAGGAGTAGAGTACGAATGTTATATTAAAAATTGGGTCCAAGTAACAGTCCCGACCCCAAAACACTCTAAAATGCATTTATTGGACGATAATGACAATATGGGACTCGAAAGAAAGGTATTCGGGAGTAGATTACGAGTATAGTCAGGAAGGAGGCATTGGCTTTATAATTTGTTGATATTGGAAGGGGGAGCGCCCTCCCCCGTTATCCCAAAATCAAAAGTGGACCGATAGGGACACAATGAAAGCTTTTGGACAGTAGAATATGGAATCTGGTATTAAAAATTGGGTTCAAGTATTCAAGGGGTGGCCCAACTCCTAAAATTATAGTGGACTCAAATGAAATGTATTCGTGAATAGACTACGCATATGGCATAAAAAGTAAGGTCCAAGTAATTGGGTGTCGTTCCACCCCAAAAAGTATCCAGGTAGCGATTTACAATAACTTCTAAAAGCGCTTCAAATAGAAGAGGCGCACAACCTTCCTATGGACGCCCCTACCAAATGGGTGTATAGACCTATCACGACAATATGATATTAAAAATTTTATATGAGGTTGTGGCCCGATCGGTCCACATTGGTTTTTGGCGGTGCTTTTGGGGCGGTTTTAGGCTTGGGACGGCTCCTTCGATACTTGGACCCAATTTTAACTATCATATTCAAACTCTACTCCCAAATACCTTTAATTTGAGTCCCACATCGTCTCGATCGGTTCACTTTTGATTTTGGGCAGTACTTTTGTGGTGGTTTTGGGCTTAGGGCGGCATCCTATTTACTTGAACGCAATTTTTAATACCATGTTCGTATTTAACTCCCAGATATCTGTCATTTGAATCCCAAATTGTCCAAATCGGAAAATATGTCCCGCTGGGTGTTTTGGGGGGTGGGGGCGAATATTTAAAAAATAATAAAGAATCATAAGTTATGACAATTGAAACTTTTCATTCCATGTAGGATACGGCCTGTGACAGGTAGCGTTATAGTTGACAAAATTCAAAAAAGGGCACGAAATGTTGCATTCGTTAGAAAAAGTAACACAATTTTTCTAAAAAGGGGGTACAAAAGTGGCACACTCTATATAGGTATAAAGTTCGGCTAAGTCGATTCGTATGTGTTCTTGACTAGGTATTACAAGGTTTCCGGACGATTTCTCTCACTCTAGAGATATGATTATTTAAGGCCATAATAGTACACCATATGGACAATTTCAGCCAAATTAAATAGGAATTTGCTCTCTAGGGTCTCAAGACTTACACCGAAGATGGATGAACAAGTAAAAGTGTGCTAAGTTCGGCCGGGCTGAATCTTAGGTACCCACCACCATGGATTCCGCTACAAATTTACCCTTGTTAACTGAGTTTTTATTTTAGTTTTTATTGTGTTGTTCTCAAGAAGTCATTTTGGGATATCGGTATTTAGGGGGGCATATCACCATATTAACCGATTCGGATAAAACTTGGCGCTGATGGTGCTAGTCATAAGATAAGGTTTTGGTCCACATTTCAGCAAAATCGGATGAAAATTTAAGCTTCTAAGGGTTCAAGAAGTCAAACCCGATTTGGACAAAATACTAATAAACTAATGATCTTTTTAGTAGCTATATCTTAAAAAACCCGATCTGAACCATATACGACTCTGATGTCGAAAAGCCTAATATAAGTCACTGTGTGAAATCGGATTATAAATGCGCCTTTTATGGGACCAAAACTTTAAATCGAGATATCGGTCTATATGGCAGCTATATCCAAATCTGAACCGATCTGAGTCAAGCTGCAGAAAAATGTCGAGAGCCTTAACCTAACTCACTGTCCCAAGTTTTTGCAAAATCAGACAATAAAAGCGCTTTTTATGGGCGCAAGACCTCAAATCGAGAGATCGGTCTATATGGCAGCTATATCCAAATCTGGACCGATCTGGGCCAAATTGAAGAAGGATGTCGAAGGACCTAACACAACTCTCTGTCCGAAATTTCAGCAAAATCGGATAATAAATGTGGATTTTATGGGCCTAAGACTCTAAATCGGCGGATCGGTCTATATGTGGGCGATATCAGGATGTGGTCCGATATAGCCCATCTTCGAACTTAACGTGTTTATGGACAAAAAAAGGATCTGTGCAAAGTTTCAGCTCAATATCTCTATTTTTAAAGACTGTAGCGTGATTTCAACAGACAGACGGGCAGACAGACGGACGGACAGAGGGACGAACAGACGGACGGACAGACAGAGGGACGAACAGACGGACGGACATGGCTAGATCGTCTTAGATTTTTACGCTGATCAAAAATATACATATATATTCTATAGGATCGGAAATGGACATTTCGATCAGTTGCAAGCAGAATGAAAAAAATAATATACCCCCATCCTTCGGTGGTGTGTCAAATTTGATACTAAAATGGCACAACGGTAACGCTGGTGACAGGTAAGTAATTCTCTAGTTGAGAGCCAGTATTTAAGGGGCAATTGGCTACACATTTCTCGTAGGATGGCTTGTGTCCCTCATGACAGGTCACTCTCTAATCGGAAAACAAGCTGACAGACTGAAGGTTGCCAGTGACGACTTTCGCCGAAGCTGTGGGGACATCAAAGAAGAAAAAACCATCGAAAACCTTCTGTGTGTGTCTCGGTCTGGCAGTCAGAAGGAGTTGCACTTTAGGTTGTCAGTTCTTCGTTGTTGGGCGCAAAACTTTTGCCGAAGCTGTGAGGACATCAAAGAAGAAGAAACTATAAAACACCATCTGTGTGTGTGTGTACCGCTCTGGCAGTCAGAAGGAGTTCAGTTTCTCAATTCTTTGAGAACCTATCTGATTTAACGGATGTGAACGTTAGCAAGTGGTTGGGCACAAGAATTTTGCAGAAGCTGTGAGGACATCGAACAAGAAGAGACTATTGAGCACATTCTGTGTGTGTGTCCCGCTCTTTGAGAACCTATCGGATTTAGCGGATGTGAATGTTCGCAATTTGTTGGGCTTTTTAAAGAGATTTGGATGGTTCAAACGTAGAAACTAAAAGGCATCTTCCTTCTTCTGTTCCTGTGGTATCACAATGGACGAAACCGTCTAGGTGAGTCTTTTGGCAGACTGCCACTTTAACTTAACCCAACCTATCCTAAGCGTATTAATGTATTTGTTTTGGCAAATTAAAACCAACCTTCCAACCATATTGAAAACAAAATTAGACAAAAATTTAAATTTGCTAAATTATTCTCACTGTTCTTTATTAAGACATTTATTTGTGAGAATTATAAACCACCTACGATTTGATAAAAAATTAAAAAATTAAGTTTCGTGTTCTCGGACCACCACAGGTTCTTGATAGCACTTGAAAGTGACTCTGCTGCCTTCATTCACAGATTTGGACCAAATCTGGACGTCGCAGTTTTTAGTTTCGCCCTTATTATCATCGTCCACAAGATCCGCATTGATGTCATACCTAAAGCCAGCAACAATTGCTTTATATGCGGCATGGATTTTTTCCAACCTGTGTGAAAAACAAGTAATAATATATTATAATAAAAATTAAAATTTTAAACCTTTTGATTTTTTCTGTTTAAATTTTCAATTTTAAACTTAAAAGTTTTTATATTTAATTTAATTATTGTGTTTTTTATTTTTTAATTTTCACTTCATGAATTTTAAAGTTTTATTATATAATATTATGTATCTTTTGATATAAAATATTGATGTTTCAGATTAAAGCTTTTAATTGTTTTTTTTTTTTATAAAAATTACCTGTAATGAGGGCCATTTTCTCCGGAAGCTATTTTTGTCAAAGATTTGGTTAGCTCGTCTTCGGCCTCCTTTATATCATCCCCTTCTAACTTGTGACGACCGCCAACGTTATGAAGCTTAAATTTTGATAACAATAAGGAATTAAAGTCATAAGTTGTCCTCTTACATGAAATTTTATTCTTTGTATTTATTTGTTGGAAAAAACTATCAAAAATTGTGGTCAGCCTACCAACCTACCAATTTTAGTAGTGAACCTACCGAAAACGGCAACACTGATCATCACACCAGCGGCAGATATCATAATTTCTAATGCCTATGCGAGACAAATGTTTCGTTAGCTTATTGTGTCCAGTTACGAACCCAATGATCGCATTTAAATGCATCCTCCCCAATTGACAATAAAGCGTCTTTGTTCTGCTTCGAACGTTCGTGCCACATCAGCTTTGTTTGCTCACAAGCTAGGCTTGCATTCCAGCGATACAACAAAGTTTCTTTTGAGACCATAAAATATTTTCGAAAGGAGAGGATACACATACATAACATAAGGGGGAGATTCACTCCAGACTTAGCGAATACATGGGTTTTTCCATTTCCCTCTATGTCGCATGGCATACCTGTAGACGGCCCAGGACCTTAAAACTCACACACGTATTTTTTAAAGCCTTCAATGTTGCTTAACTGTCGCTAAAGAAATGAATTTCTGACCGCCCGATATTCATAGACAACACAAATTCCGCTGCTACAGCCATCGCATACACCTCTGCTTGAAAGATCAATGCAATCATCCCTCATGCACAAGGAGACATTGATATCGAGTTCACTAGAATAGATACCACACCCTGTTCCATTTTCCATCTTCGATTCATCTGTAAAAATGTTAATGCATGAAAACCTAAACCGCCCTTTCTGCCACTCCTCCAGGGTTGGTAACTTTATCCGCAGTCCTTTATCCTTGAGTTGACAAAATATCTATGGCACTATTTATATTTAATTTTTTTTACTAAATATCGATTGTTAATTTTTTTTGCAAAACTAAACAGAAATAAGCAATCCGACACAGAATTTATCCTTTAAGATACATTGAGCCTGTAGAGAGCGCAATTTTCATCCGATTAGACTAACATTTTTTGCATTGATTGCTCTCATGACTTCCAACAGACTTTATAAACATTGGTTTTATTTGGTCTGTGCATTGATATTGCTTTTATATGAGATCGATGGGAGATCGATCTCCTGGTTTTAACTTCTCATTTTCGTTTAAAATACAGGTGATCGCAAATTAACGATAGTATCGATACTAGCGATGTTTATTATTAAAACTATCGAAAATATCGAATGTTGCGATTATC
Organism: Stomoxys calcitrans; assembly: GCF_963082655.1. Taxonomy (NCBI): domain Eukaryota; kingdom Metazoa; phylum Arthropoda; class Insecta; order Diptera; family Muscidae; genus Stomoxys; species Stomoxys calcitrans. Next base: position 67,025,854 of record NC_081553.1, on the reverse strand, counting down.
GATAGTTTGCCAGCTCTACTTTATCCACCACGTCCATTCCCATCTGGATGTCTACCTGAGAGACCTCCAAGGTATTATCCAATATTCGCAAATGTCTCGCCGGTGATGCGCGAATCAAGTCAAGCTGCGACAATCTGAGAAGAGCTCTCTCCACTACCTCCCTTGTAAACAAGGAATTCCCAACATAACTTCCAATGATCCAGTCGCGATGTTGCCCATAGCCCCGAAACAAATCTAAGTACGACTCTATTCACTCTGTTTTGGGTTTCGGGGATGTGACGCCAAATCCGTCACTGTCCACCAGACGTGGCAACTATATGCCAGGACTGGTCTTACCAGAGAACAACCAGTGCATAAGCCTGGGCCTCAAACCCCACTTACTCCCTACGAGCCTCTGACACGAATACAATGCCGCAAACGCCTTTCTAATTCTTGACCCCATGTTCAACCTCCAATTAAATTTGCTGTCTAGAATCACCTCAACAACTTTTAAGACTGTGATAACTGAAATGTCACCCCCTGCAGTGTGGGTAGTCTAAAGAACGGTATTCTGCGCCTACGAGTAAACAGGACCAATTCCATCTTCCTCGCATTCACACCCAGACCGCAACCCTCGGCCCAAGTACCAGTGCAGCCAATTGCTCCAAAACTTTCGAAACCGTATCCAAAAGCTTCCAGATCATCCCTACGACCTTCTGACGCGAATGCAATGCCGCAAACGCCTTTCTAATTCTACACCCCATGATCAGCCTCCAATCCAATTTGCTGTCTAGAATCACTCCCAAAAATGTTTACAGACTGTGATAACTGTAAAGTCACCCCCTGCAGCGCGTGTAGTCAAAAGGACGCGTAAACAAGACCAATTCCGTCCCTTGGCCCAAGTAGCAGTGCAGCCAAGCAGCACCATCCAAATCATCCGAAACCGTGTCCCTGTGGCGAGAATAACTAGATCATCTGCATACGCACATATTCGAACACACAACTTTGCTAGTCTTTAAAAAAGACCGTCCATCACGAGGATCCAAAGCAGAGGTGATATCACCCCTCTATGAGGTGTAAACCTAGTGACATTCACTAACCACCGACAGTAACCGATAGCTACCTGCTCCATAGCATATTCATTATCCAAGCGATCACACTGTTCCCCAAACCCGCACCCCTAAGTATCGCATCTGTGGCAGAGGAGCTTACGTTGTTAAAGGTCCCTTTAATATCCAGAAATGCCGCCAGGGTATACCCCTTATAATCGATATGTCTCTCAGGATGATGTACTACATCATGCAATGCACGGACGTCCTTACTTCCTTCTGATATGAAGGTCCAAAATCCTCTCCAACGTCTTGACAAGGAAGGAGGAGAGACTAATCGGTCTAAAGTCATTCGCCGAACTGTATTGCAGCTTTCCAAGATTTGGAAACATAGGCAATTTGTGATACAGAAGGTCGAAGGCCTCCTGCAGCATTCTTGGATAAATGCCGTCCGGCCCAGGGGACTTAAATGGCCCAAATGCGTGTAGCACCCGAAACTAACATATGAAAATCACTTTTCGAAATAGCACATGTATTTTTTTTCGATTAAAGCGTGCTCTATTCCTTCTGACAAAACATAAAGAAATCATCTGTTTTTATACCCACCACCGAAGGATGGGGGTATATTCGTTTTGTCATTCTATTTGCAACACATCGAAATATCCATTTCCGACACTATAAAGTATGTATATTCCTGATCAGCGTAAAAATCTAAGACGATCTAGACATGTCCGTCCGTCTGTCGGTTGAAATCACGCTACAGTCTTTAAAAATAGAGATATTGAGCTGAAACTTTGCACAGATTCTTTTTTTTGTCCATAAGCAGGTTAAGTTCGAAGATGGACTATATCGGACTATATCTTGATATAGCCCCCATATAGACCGATCCGCCAATTTAGGGTCTTAGGCCAATAAAAGCCACATTTATTATCCGAGTTCGCTGAAATTTCGGACAGTGAGTTGTGTTAGGCCCTACGACATCTTTCGTTAATTTGGCCCAGATCGGTTCAGATTTGGATACAGCTGCCATACATACCAATCCTCCGATTTAGGGTCTTAGTGCTGTAAAAGCCACATTTATTATCCGATTCCGCTGAAATTTGGGATAGTGAGTTGTGTTAGGCCCTTCGCCATCCTTCGTCAATTTGGCCTTGATCGGATCAGGTTTGGATATAGCTACCATATAGACCGATCCCTCGATTTAAGGTTATGGGCCCATAAAAGGCGCATTTATTGTAAAATTTCGCCGAAATTTGGGAAAGAGAGTTAATTAAAGCCCCTTGACATACTTCTGCAATATGGCACATATCGGTCTAGATTTGGTTATAGCTGCCATATAGACCGATCCTCCGATTTAGGGTCTTAGGCCCATAAAAGCCATATTTATTATCTGAGTTCGCTGAAATTTGACACAGTGACTTATGTTAGGCTTTTCGACATCCATGTTTCCATGTGCATGGTTCAGATTGGTTTATTTTTAGATATAGCTACTAAAAAGACCAATATTTTGTTATACACAAGTGAACTTGTATTTATTAGTATTTGATGCAAAACGAAACATATTTCGATATAACTGCCATGGGACATAAGTTATGAAATTTTCACTGGATTTTGATGAAAGGTGGTTTATATATATACCCGAGGTGGTGGGTATCCAAAGTTCGGCCCGGCCGAACTTACCGCCTTTTTACTTGTTTTTTCAGTCAAATGAAAGCAACCCCAATTTGAAATGTTTTCACAAATTTATGACTTAACCAGCTTTCTCACAACTTTACCAATTTTTGCGCATTAAAAAATCAGCTTTTGCTCAAATTTTTAGGTTATGTCATACGAAAATAACATACAGGTGTGATAGCCAAAATGATTAATCGTATGCAAATCGACAATTTTGACAAACAAATTCAGTTACATGTGAATACAATTTTTTCATATATTTTAGATCAACAATCTATAAATTTTTTTAAAATTCTCAACTTAAAACTTACCTCAAGCGGTTGGATTACTTGTGGCTCCTTAAATCACAATTGAACAATGAAATCAAATAAAATAATATTATTTTAATATTAAAAAACTTTAAAATTTTCCAAACTTACAGGAAAATTGACTTGAGCATTAATGGCCACACAAATGGCAGCTAAGACGGCAGCAATGTAAAGAGTATGCATTTTCGTTAAAATTTTTTTTAATTAAAGGAGCCTAAGCGTTCGAAATGTTCACTGACTCGTCTAATGTGAATTTCAAGACTATTTATAGTTAACATTCAGAAATAGTAATTACTTGGAATGGAAACGATTTGATAGATTTGATTAATAGATTAGTAATTACATCAACAAATACAAAGCCTGATGCCTGAAGCCATATACGGCGATTACATTTTCTATTGAAATTTAAGAACGTTTTTGATGAGTTGACTGTTTTGAAAAAATTATGGAAGAGCTAATGTAGGGCAGAATCCAGTTCCCTACACCCTTGAGTGTACCCATTACTAATTTTATTCAAAGACTTTGTGGTAAGTCAGAGACTAAGACACCGTATTCTTAGATTTACCTCCGAATTGTCGGAGGCGTGTGATGACCTTTTTACAGCTGGCATTGGTGTTCAAAGGAGATCAAAGGGCAAAATGACAAACAACAGATGTAGACAGCTAATGGAATTCTGTACAGATGGATGGGAGTATATAGGCCAAATTCTTCTACATTAGTCTTACGTCCCCATGTGTAGGTAGGAGGCCACCGTAGCGCTGAGGTTAGAATGTCCGCCTATGATGCTGAACGCCTGGGTTCGAATCCTGGTGAGACCATCAGAAAAAATTGTCAACAGTGCTTTCCCCTCCTAATGCTGGCAACTATGCTATGTAAAACTTGAATATTTTAATAAGTAATCAACTTTCTTACGGTAGAGTTGCTGCCTAGAAACTCCAACTCCTTCATTTTTGACGTCGCTTTTACATTATTGAAAGCACCTTCAAGAAATTCCACCATTGTATATTCCTTGACAGCGAGAGAACCCTATATGTAGCCTACTAGGTCATGAAGGGCTGTTTCTAAGGACTTGATTTTACCTTTTCTTGCCTTTCATGCTGCTGCCGCGACAGGCGATCTCCAGGGATCTTTGTGTTAAGATATATTTCTATCAACCTCTCAAGAGACTTCACCAATCAGGGTTAACAGACTAATAGAACGAAAATCTTTCGTCTTCGTGTGGTAGGGTTTTCCTGCTTTCGGAATGAAAATGACCTTCGTGTCCCTCCATATCACAGGTATATATGACATGCTAATACAATCAGAGTATATCTGCCTAGGCCAAGAAATCGCTCAATCAGACGCAGATTGTAATTCAACCGGTGTTACATCATCATGGCCTGGCGACTGAAAGGAGTCGAAACTTCTTATCGCCAAAGGATTTTCGACTCAGACGCAATTTCCCTAATAGCCTCCGACGATTGCATACCAGTGACAACATCTTCTGGCGCCACGTTGTCCGTTGGAGAATTTCCCAGATAATGCGTATCAACGAGTGGTTCTTGAGTTTCCTCACAAGACATTGTCCATACATCCTCTGACTTCTGAATATACCCCCATCCTAATAGGTCTCGAGGACAGATTCTTCCTTAGCTTAGAGGCTTCAGATGAATCCTCCACAGAGCAGCAGAAATCCAACCAGGATTCCTCACTAGACATTGTCCATCCATTCTCTCACTTCTGAATATGCCACACCGTAATAGGTCTCGAGGACAGAATCTTCCCTAGCCTAGAGGCCTCAGGTGTCTCCTCCACGGAGCTGCAGAATTCTATCTAGGATTTCCATTGAGGAACATGGACAAACTTCTCACATATCAATGAGTGCTGTCCGATTCAATTTTTAGCTCAAAGGGACCTCCTTTTTATAGCCGAATCGGAGCGGCATGAACCAGTGACAACCACGTTGCCCGTTAGAGAATTTCAAGGGAAGTGTGTATCAACGAGTAGTTCTAGTGTTTCCTCACTAGACATTGTCCATCCATTCTCTCACTTCTAAATATACCACACCGTAATAGGTCTCGAGGACAGATTCTTCCTTAGCCTAGAGGCCTCAGGTGTCTACTCCACAGAGCTGCAGAATTCCATCTAGGATTTGTTCTGAGCTTTTCTCAACAATTGTAAATTTGCCCATGAACATTCCATTGAGGAACATGGACAAACTTCTCACATATCAATGAGTGCTGTCCGATTCAATTTTGAGCTCAAAGGGACCTCCTTTTTATAGCCGAGCCGGAACGGCATGCCGCAGAGCAACACCTCTCTGGGGAGAAGTTCTTATATGGCAAAATATCTCACAGATTTCGCCAGCATTGGAAGGGGATAACCACTGCTAAAAAATTTTCTGATATTCCTGCCAGGATTCGGACATGCTAACCTCTGATCTACAGTGGCCTTCTCACCCATATTTTTTCTTAGCTCAGCCTTATAGATGTCGCAATCGTATGGTAATCTTGGGGCTTTCGCCTTGTTGAAGAGTTTTTTGCAGTCCTTCCTTATGCCAACCAGCTCTAGGGTCCACCATGGCGGTCGCTGTTTGCCCGTTGGCTTGGCACTGGGTCTTGCTAACACAAGCAACTTATTAAGGGCCTTCGTGAATCGCTTGACCATTATGCCTACATCCTCCGCAGTTTCCACTTCCTTTTCTGATCTTGAAGAGATAGACGTAAGATTTTGTGCCGAAATTTATCCCAATCCGCCTTTATTTTGTTTAGCCGAGGGACCACTACTGCAGTATTTTCTCCAATGCAGAAACTTATATAACGATAATCGGAGAAGCTGTGGTCATCCAACACATCCCAGTCGCATATTCTTCCACTTATAACTTCCGATACAAAGGCAATATCTAGTACCTCCTGCCTGTTCCTGGTAATAAAAGTCGGTTTATCCCCTTTCGTTAAAATCCGAACTTCCCCCATGTCTGGTGTTGTGCATTAGCATCACTTCCTACAATGAGGCTCCTTTTCCCTGCAGAAACGGCTTCAACCAGCAACTTAAGGCTTGAAGTCGACATCTCTGAATCGTGTGCCATATATAGGGAAACCAGCCAGTAATGAGACTTGTTTATATCAAGGCTGGCTTCAAGTGAATCGTCAGTGCTTAGCGACAGAAGAAGAAAAACATTTAGACTACACTTTGCAAGAATACAGGCTGTGTTTCTCCCATTCCCCGCACCCTTGAGTAGTTTGAATCCCGGAGTTCTTAGTCCACGTACAATTCCTCCACATACCCATGGTTCCTGGATAAGAACCACGTCAAATCCCGGACAATTGTCCGGATTCAGAACTTCCACCATTGTTGCGATAGCCTCGTCCTCTGATTCCGCCAGGAGTTCATCCTCACAAGATTCGACAGATCTCGTCATGATGAGCTTCCATACGCATTAAGGAGTAGGTGAGAAAGTAGTGTAACCACTCTTCCTCAGGACACTCGACACTTGCGTTGTGGAAAATTCCTCCTTAGATGTTTCACTAGCAGCTGTCTGTTTGGTGGGATTGGAAGGGTGTGGTATATTTTGAGCTGCTTCCAAGGAACCAAACGATTAGTTCGGATTTACTGTCAACAATTGGACAAATTGAATACAGCCATTAAAGAGAAGCGACCAGAATTTGTCAATCGTAAAGGTGTCATATTCCACCAGGACAACGCTAGACCGCACATATCTTTGATGACAGGACACTCAACACTTGCGGTGTGGAAAATTCCTCCTTAGATGTTTCACTAGCAGCTGCTTTTTGAGTTCCGTCCTTCCCCGCTGGAGCACAGCTTGGGCCCAGTCCTGCCGGATGACCCACCCACACAGGGCTTGTCGTCCCCTGCAGTTTCGACTGTGGCTAGGGGAATTTTTAGTCTCCTGCAATCGCCCAGACATAAGCTATGTGGTCGATGGTTCCTTAGGCAAATGTTCAGCAACAACTGCTGAGTCGTCTTCTGATTCCCCAACATCACCGCTTCTATAGACCTTTAGTTTCACCTTGTTGAATCCGTAGGATTATTAATTGTATTCCTTTTCTACTCAACTTGAATGTAGATAATTTTTTTCACAGGCTTTAGGAAAAGAATAATCATGAAGTGATATACAAATAAGAATAGCATTTCTATCAACAATATTCATTGCCAGCCCAATAAAACACACTGCAATTAGTATGGCCCTGACAAGTATGTAATAATATCGATTTGAAGGACAATGAAATTTCAATTATGCATGAATCCTTGGCGAATAATGAGATACTTGTTATGGTCACACCCTTGCTTTTTTATATAGGAAAGTTTTTTATTTTTATTCCCAATACAAGCAGCCGAAAATAAAAACAGTTAAGTATCTGTTTTTCCTTTCGGTATGTTTGTGTTTTATACATTTTCAGCTGCAATATTTCTTTCATTGTTACGAGTACCAAAATACCGTGAAGCCATAAATTTCGTTAAGTCAGATACAATATTGAAAATGTTATTGAATAGCATATGGAGATAGATATTGTAATTTGAACAGGAATGGGGGGAGAGAATATGCACAAGCGCCTTTACCAAACCAAGTAATATCGCGGCTAGTTAGGCTGAACTGAATCATAGTAACCCGCCACTAAGGAGTTTGTAAAAAATGTACAAAAAAAAAAACAAGAAAGGAAGGTCTAAAGTCGGACAAGGCCGGCAGTAATGAGGAGAAGAATTTCCACAAAACCGTTACACACTGGGACGGGATAGCTGTGTGCACCACACAGGCTGGAACATTCAGCTCCAATTTGTGTGGTGTTCATTGCTGTCACGAGAAGCTTAGCTGCGAGCTACCGGGCGCGCCCACAGGTTGCGGATAGTGGAATGCTCTATACGAAGTAGCTGCAACGGCAGTCGCGGACAAACAGCGGTATCGAGCGGAAAGTCTCAGTGAGAGGCCAGGCGGCATCGGCTCTTGCACAAATACTGAGTGCATATAATGCTCGATATGACAAAGCGGGTTATTGGCGCCATTAAATAACCAATGGTCAACCTGTTCCCGCGGCGATCGTTCCTTTGGAACGGAACGAGCTTGCTTACCTTCACGAGCTAGACGAGGATCGCGATCTTCACATGAAAATGTGGCTACAACAACAACCCTTGGATGATATGAACCAAGATTTGGCCCTCAAAATGGCGCTTAATTGATTTTTATACCCTCCACCATAGGATGGGGGTATACTAATTTCATCATTATGTTTGTAACATCTCGAAATATGCATCTCATAAATTATATATATATTCTTAATCGTCATGTCATTTTAAGTCGATCTAGCCATATCCGTCGATCTAGCCATATCCGAAAGCACGATAACTTTCGAAAGTGTAAAGCTAGGCGCTTGAAATTTTGCACAAATACTTTATATTAGTGTAGGTCGGTTGGGATTGTATATGGGCCAAATCGGTCCATTTTTTGATATAGCTGCAATATAAACCGATCTTGGGTCTTGACTTCTTAAGTTCTAGAAGGCGCAATTCTTATCCGATTTGGCTGAAATTTGCACGTAGTGTTTTGGTATCACTTTCAACAACTGTGTTAAGTATGATTCAAATCGGTTTATAATCTGGTATAGCTGCCATATAAACCGATCATGGATGTTGACTTCTTGAGCCAATAGAGCGCGCAAGTCTCATCCGATTTGGCTGAAATTTTGCACGAGATGTTTTGTTATGACTTCCAATAACTGTGCTAAGTATGACGCTAATCGGTGCATAACCTGATATATCTGCCCTTTAAACAGATATGGGATCTTGACTATTGAGCCGCTAGAGAGTGCAATTCTCATCAGATTTGGCAGAAACTTTGTACATCGACATCTCCCATCACCTTCAACATACGTGTTCACTATGATCTTAATCGATCTATAGCTTGATACAGCCTCCATATAAACCGATCTCCCGATTTTGCTTCTTAAGCCTCTACAAAGCTCAATTTTATCCCAATGGACTGAAATATTACACAATGTCTTCTATAATGTTCAGCATTCACTTCATTTATGGTCCGAATCGGACTATAACTTTATATAGCTCCAATAGCATAACAGTTCTTATTCAATATTCTTTGTTTGCCTAAAAAGAGATACCGCGCATAGAACTCGACAAATGCGATCCATGGTGGAGTGTACATAAGATTCGGCCCGGCCGAACTTAGCAGGCTTTTACTTGTTTAATATGAAGCCTTCAACTTCAAGTATTGAGTAACCCGAAAAAATTATTTTACTCTACAATTGTCTCTCGAAATGATTTTTTTTTATTTTTAATTGGTCTAATTGGTAGGTAGTTCTAGCTGTGAACTACCTAACTCACTCTGTTGGAGATAATTGCTACAAATTCCAACCTTTTTATACCCACCACCGTAGGATAGGGGGTATATTCATTTAGTCATTCCGTTTGCAACACATTGAAATATCAATTTCCGACCCTACAAAGTATACATATTTCGGATCGTCGTAAAATTCTAAGACGATTTAACGATGTCCGTGTGTCTGTCCGTCTGTCTGACTATTCGTCTGTCCGTCCGTTTGTTGTAATCACTCTAGAGCCTTCAAAAACTAAGATATTGAGGTGAAATTTGGTAGTTCGTGAACGGGCCAAATCGGACCACATTTCGATATAGCTCCTATATAGACCGATTTTCCGATAAAGGGTCTAATGCCCGTTACAACTTTATTTTTCATGCAATTTTGCTGAAATTTGAGACAGTGGGTAATTTTAAGCCTCCCGACATCTGATCTAAATATGGATTAGATCGGTATTGAGATATAGCTGTCATATAGACCGATCTCCCGTTTTAGGTTCTGAAGGCCATAAATGCTTTATTTTTTATCTGATTTCGCTGTAATTTGGAATAGTACGCAGTTTTAAGCCTCACAACGAATATGGTACAGATCGGATCATTTTTAGATACAGCTGTTATATAGACCGATCTGCCGATAAAGGGTCTGAAGCCCATAAAAGCTTTATACACCACAACTGTGGTACAGTGTATTATATATTTGTGCATTTGTTAGCAACGCTAAGAAGGAGACGAGGTAGACCCATTGATGAGTATACCGATTGGCTTCGAATCACTTCCTGATTCGATTTAGCTATGTCCGTCTGTCTGTTTGTCCATGTATTCTTGTAATCAAGGTACAGGTCGCATTTGTTGTCCGATTTTACAAAATTTTGCATAAGTCTCTTTTTTGGTCCATGGATGAACGCTATTGATTTTGAAAAAAATCGGTCCAGATTTATATATAACTCCCATATAAATCTTTCATCCAATGTGCCCCTTTAAAGTTGTGGAAGCCACAATTTTGTCCCAATTGTTACAAAATTTCATCTAAATCGTTTCAGATTTAGATATAGCTCCCATATACATCTTTCATCCGATTTGACCTATTAAGTCTGTAGAAGGCACAATTTCCTTCCGATCTTTACCAAATTTGGCACGAAGTGATTTTTTTGACTACGCAATATGTGTGCAAAATTTCAGAATCGGATCGGATTTATATATAGTCGGATCGGATTTATATATAGCTCCCATAAATATCTTTCAACCGATATGCCCTGTTGCCTTGTTGTGCGCTCTAAATACTAAAAAGTAACCTCGAAAAAGAAAATCTATGTTAAATTCCTTGCTACTTACAAAATCCCCAATTGTTTTCCATACTACGCCCTTAAGTTGGCTCATGTCTGGTATGTGTCCCCACCTAAGTACCGATGTCTGTTAGTCTCGTAAGCCAGATAATGACATAGAAAATACACCAATGTCTCATCATCTTCCTTACATGCTATCACTTGCCGCACCGATTTTGCATGAGTGAAAGCTATACTGACCTCTTTCTTACTTCCTTTCAGTAATAGCTTCGTCTTGGTCGGCCCGAAAGTCTTCGGGTTAACCAAATCTATTGACGGCAGTCCTCATTCCCCTTACTTTGCTATGGCTCGGCACCCAAACGATGCGGATTGTGCCAACCTCAGAGAAGGCGTTAATCTCCTTCTTAAACTCCAAAACTGTTCGTGACCTTATCGTCCTGGTTGTTATTGCCAGGTTTACTGTGTCTAAAGATATTTATACTCGACGTTCTTACGTTAACACCACACCACCTCACGCATTCCGTGATCGCCCGGATATCCGCCTGCAGGACGGTATTATGATCGAGCATGTCCGCATATGATTAACATGTCCGCATATGACACTGAACGCCTGGCTTCAAATCCTAGCGAGAACATTATAAACAAGTAAAAACGTGCTAAGTTCGGCCGGGCCGAATCTTATATACCCTCCACCATGGATCGGATTTGTCGAGTTCTTTTCCTGCCATCTCTACTTAGGCAAAAAAGGATAAAAGAAAAAATTTGCTCTGCTATTAGAGCGATATCAAGACCATAATTAAATAATATGTTGGAGACTTGTGTAAAATATCAGCCAATTCAAATAAAATTGCGCCCTTTGGGGGCTCAAGAAGTAAATAAAGAGATCGATTTATATCAGGCTATAGGCCGATTCAGTCCAAAAAAACAGGTATGTTGTTGGAAGTCATAGCAAAACACGTCGTGCAAAACTTCATTCCAATCGGATAAGAATTGCGCCCTCTAGAGGCTCAAGAAGTCAAGACCCAAGATCGGTTTATATGACAGCTATATCAGGTTATGGACCGATTTGAATCGGATAAGAATTGCTATATCGCTATATCAAAACATGGACCGATATGACCCATTAACAATCCCATCCGACCTACACTAATATGAAGCATTTGTGCAAAATTTCAAGCGGCTAGCTTTACTCATTCGAAAGTTAGCGTGCTTTCGACAGACGGACGGACGGACGGACGGACAGACGGACTGACGGACATGGCTAGATGGACATAAAATGTCGCGACGATCAATAATATATATACTTTATGGGGTCTCAGACGAATATTTCGAGTAGTTACAAACAGAATGACGAAATTAGTATACCACCATCCTATGGGGAGGGTATACAAATTTTCAGTGGTTGTTATATACTCCTAATGCTGGAGCCATTTGCGTGGTACTATACCATTTGGTATAAGAACCATGTAAAATCTTCTCCGCAAAGATGTGTTGCACTGCGGCACTCCGTATGGATTCGCCTATGAAAAGAAGTTTCTTATCATTGGGATTAAACTTGAATCGGACGACAAACAAGTTTGCTCCAGTTTCTTAATGGAATGTCAATGGGCTAATTTTGAAATTTGGTATATTTTTATACACACCACCATAAGATAGGTGGTATATTCAGTTAGTCATTCCGTTTGCAACACTTCAAAATATTTATTTCCGATCATACAAATACATATTTTCCTCATCGCCCATAGATTTAGAGTCTTTAGCCCATATAAGGCGCATTTCGCTAGAAAATATGACGACACACTTTCTGCATAAGTTGACAAATTGAATTCATTTAATAAATCACTCTGTCTGATATTTCCTTCTTTGGCCATTCGTTACCAACTAGGTAAAAAAACGTACATTGATAATAACACGAGCTTAGCAAATATGTCTTGTTTAGAATGATATGTAAGTGACATCCGTAGATTTGAAGGGCTATATAATTATATTTATGAATGTCTCGTTGCCTGAAAAGGCAAACATAATATGGTCACACCCACACATCCGTTTTTATAGGAATATTTGTCAAATTTCTAATGAAAGAGGAAGACAGCAAATATACGCATTTGATATAAGTTATTTATCATTGTTTGAATGCACGTGCAAAATATTTTAAAGCGTAGTCCTTTTTAAAGAATGGCAGGAAATAGATAAAGAATGACCGGAAATAGAGATAACAATAAAACGCAAGATATCAATAAACTGTATTTATATTTATGGTAAAAAGCTAATAGGAAGTTTAAAAATATATGTAGATACCCACAGATGTGGGTACCTTTAAAATCTGTTAAATTTCGCAAAAAAGGATTACTAACAAGTCAAAGGGCGTTCTGTTTGGTCGGCCTGTGTAGCAATTTTTATCCACTATGGCTGAAATTTTGCACGTGGTGTTCTTTTACAACTTTCAAAAACCGTGCCAAGTACGATCCAAATCAGTCTTTAACCTGGTATAGCTCCCATATGAACAGATCTCCCGATTTGACATCCTTACCTCTTGGAAGTTGCAATTATGATCCTTGTTGATTCAAATTTGCGCGTAGTGTTTTATTATGACTTTCAACATCCAAGGTAGGTATTTTCCGAAACTTCTTATATATAACAAGTAAAAAGGCGTTGAGTTCGGCCGGGCCGAACTTTGGACACCCACCACCCCGGGTATATATGTAAATCACCTTTCATCAAAATTCGGTATAAATTGCATACATTATGTCCCATAGCAGTTACATGGAAATATGTTCCGTTTTGGACCAAATACTAATCGGTACAAGTCATTGTTCAATTGTGAATAACAAAATATTGGTATTGGGTTGTCCAAAAAGTAATTGCGGATTTTTTAAAAGAAAGTAAATGCTTTTTTAATACAACTTAGAATGAACTTTAATCAAATATACTTTTTTTACACTTTTTTTCTAAAGCAAGCTAAAAGTAGCAGCTGATAAATGACAGAAGAAAGAATGCAATTACAGAGTCACAAGCTGTGAAATAATTTGTCAACGCCGACTATATGAAAAATCCGCAATTACTTTTTGGGCAACCCAATATTTTTAGTATCTATATCTAAAAATAAACCGAACAAAAAGCCTATCATAAGTCACTGTGTCAAATTTCAGTGAAATCGGATTATAAATGCGCTTTTTATGGGCCCAAAACCTTAAATCGAGAGATCGGTGTATATGGCAGCTATATTGAAATCTAGACCGATCTGTGCCAAATTGAAAAACGACGTCGAAGAGCCTAACACAACTCATTGTCTCAAATTTCGGCAAAATCGGACAATAAATGTGACTTTTATGGCCCCAAAACCTAGAACTAAGGGATCGGTCTATGTGGCAGCTATATCCAAATCTGGACCGATCTGGGCCAAGTTGCAGAAAAATTTCGAAAAGTCTTACACAGCGCAGTGTCCCAAATCTCGGTGAAATCGGACAATAAATGCGCCTTTTATGGACCCAAAACCTTAAATCGAGAGATCGGTCTATATGGCAGCTATATGTAAATCTCCACCGATCTGGGCAAAATTGAAAAAGGACGTCGAAGAGCCTAACACAACGCACTGTCCCAAATCTCGGTGAAATCGGACAAAAAATGTGGCTTTTATGGGCCTAAGACCCTAAATCGGAAGATCGGTCTATACGGCAGCTATATCCAATTCTGAACCGATCTGGGCCAAGTTGAAAAAGGACGTCGATGAGCCTAACACAACGCACTGTCCCAAATCTCGGTGAAATCGGACAATAAATGCGCCTTTTATGGGCCCAAAACCTTAAATCGAGAGATCGGTCTATATGGCAGCTATATTAAAATCTGGACCGATCTGAACCAAATTGCGGAAAAATGGCGAAGTGCCTAACACAACTCACTGTCTCAAATTTCGGCAAATCGGACAATAAATGTGTCTTTTATGGGCCTAAGACCCTAAATCGGAAGATCGGTCTATACGGCAGCTATATCCAATTCTGAACCGATCTGGGCCAAATTAACGAAGGATGTCGAAGGGCCTAACACAACTCACTGTCCCAAATTTCAGCTAAATCGGATAATAAATGTGGCTTTTACGGGCCTAAGGCCCTAAATCGGCCAATATAGTCCGATATAGCCCAACTTCGAACTTAACCTGCTTATGGACAAAAAAAGAATCTGTGCAAAGTTGCAGCTCAATATCTCTAGTTTTAAAGACTCTAACGTGATTTCAACAGACAGACGGACAATCGGACGGACATCTCTTGATCGTCTTAGTTTTACGCTGATCAAGAATATATGTATATACTTTATGGGGTCTCAGACGAATATATCGAGTAGTTACAAACAGAATGACGAAATTAGTATACCCCCATCCTATGGTGGAGGGTATAAAAATCAAATTGTGTTTGTTTGTGTGTTCCTTATAGACTCGGAAACGGCTGTACCGGTTTTCTTTCAATTTTCAAAGATGATGCATAATGATCCCGTGGTAAAAAAAAGGTACTACATTTTTTGATATCTGATGGGGGGGTGGCGGACCCTCCCCCTTACCCTAATTTTCAGAAACGCCAGATCTCAGAGATGGGTGGTGCGTTTTAAGCGAAATTTTGTGTGACCTCTAATAGTAACTTACAAACAAAAATTTGCTTTCCAAATTTCGGATGGGCTGCCTAGGGGGGCGCCCCACCCCAAACCTACCAAATATAAATATATATACTAATCACGACAATATGGGACACAATTGTAAGGTATTTAAGATTAGAAAACGTATCTGATATTCAATCGTCGTACCCCGAAAACATCCCTAAATTGGACATATTTACCGACCTTGGCAATATGGGACTCATATGAAAGGTATTTGCAAGTAGAATACGAATCTGATATTCAAATGTGGGACCAAGTTCCTGGGGGTCCACCCCTTCAGGACTTAATTACTGACCATGGTAATATGGGGCCTAAGTAAAAGGTATTTGATCGTAGAATACGAATCTGATATCCAGATGTGGGACCAAGTTTCTGGGGGTCAACCCCTTCCCCAAAACGCCTCCCTAAGAGGAATTATTTACTGGCCATGGCAATATGGGACTCAAATTAATGGTATTTGCGAGTAAAATTCGAATCTGATATACAAATGTGGGACCAAGTTTTTGGGGGTCTACCCCTTCCCCAAAACACCCCCCAAACAGGACTTATTTACTGACCATAATAATATGGGGCTTAAATAAAAGGTATTTGAGTGTAGAATACAAATCTAATATCCACCCATCGCCGAGAACATTCCCCAAAGAGGTCAAATTTTCGACCATAGCAATATGGGGTTCAAATAAAGGGTTTTTGGAGGTAAAGCACGAATCTGATATCAATATTCGGGAAAAGTGTCTATGGGACCATCCCACCCCCATAATTTCATCCAAATAGGAAGTATTTGCTGACCATTGTAATATGAGGCTCAAATAAGAGGTATTTTAGAGTAGAACACGTATCTGATATATATTTTCAATGCCAAGTCACTGAGTGGCCGCCCCATAACACCCCCCAAGCCGGTAATGTTTGCCGACTATGGAAATGGATGGATTTTAACTGAGGACCGTGTATCAGAAGGCGTCATCCTGTAAAGTTGCATCGGATTTGAAGGAATACCAAAATGGGGCTCAAATGAAAGGTATTTAGGAGTAGACCATGAATCTGACATTCGGGACCAATTGTCTAGGGGACGTCCTACCACCATAACAACCCCCAAATAGAACGTATTTTCTAACCAAGACAATTTGGGTCTTCAAGACAGTGGAGCTCGATATTCATAGTTTTTAGGGCCAATATCCTAAACGGGACATATATGCTGGCTTTTGCAATAAGGAGTTTAAATGAGATTAAAAACGAATTTGATATCCAATTTTGAGGCCTATGGCAATATGGGGTTCAAATATATGAGAATAGAGCACGTTGCTGCTATATTTTCAGGGCTTAGTGTTTGGGGGACCACCTCACTCCCCAAAACACCCCTAAATCGGGCATTTTCACCGACCATGTTAGTGTGGGGCTTAAATGAAAGATATTGGGGGGTAGAGCAAGAATCGATACCCATTTTCGGAACCAATTTTCTGGGGACCTATCCCTTTCCAAAAATACCCCACAAACAGCAATTTTTTTACTGACCATCGCAATATGGGGCTTAAATTAAGGTTTTTGGGAGTAGAATACGAATTTGATTTCTAAATGTAGGACCATGTATTTAGTGCATCACCCCTTTCCCAAAACACCCCCGAAAGGGTAAAAATTTTTCGACCATGCCAATACGTGGCTCAAATGAAAAGTATTTGAGATTAGAAAACGAATTTGATATCCAATTTGGGGCCATGTGTTTGGGGGACGCCTCAACCTGTAAAATCCCCTCAAACCAATGGCAATATGGGGTTTAAATAAATGGCTTTTGAGAGAAGAGCACGATGCTGATATATTTTGAAGGCCAAGTGTCTGGAGGACCACCTCACCCCCGAAATGAGAATATCGGGCTGAAATAAAGTATTTTATAAATGGAGTACACCTTACATCCAAACTTAATTTCGTAGACCAATAGAGATCCTATTGGATTCAGATAAAGGCACTTATATTGTTAAACTATCAGTCAAGCGATATAATATTTTCGTAGCATGGTTTTTAACTAAAATATCTTTAATTGTCGAAAATATATATCCCAAGGAAACTTTTGTTCCACATAAAGTAAAAGAAGGCGCAGCGGAGCGGGCCCGGTTCAGCTAGTAGGTCTATTACTTGTTTCTATTTAAACCCATCTCCCGAAAGTCTTCTAAGGCTCCTAAATTCTTTATCTTTTGCCTGATTTGTTAAAAATTTATTTACATAAACTATACACATTCCCTTCAACAAAATTCATTAGAGGAATTTTTAGCAGAATCCATGGTGGTGGGTTCAAAAGATTCGACCCGTGCGATCTTAACACGTGTTTACTTGTTCAAAGAAAAAAACGCAAATTAATATACTTAAGATCTTCTTAGTTCTTATAGTGCTAAAAACATTTGTATAATTTCTAGGAAAATTGCTAAGCAAATTTTGTTTAATTAATAACAGGTATTTGAACTTTCTTGGAAAATGTTTCTTATTAAAATGAAAATTCAGCAAAAAAATTTATTCAATTATTTAATAGATTGATTATAGGCACTTTGATTTTCCTGGAAATAGTAATATGAGATCAGCAAAAATATTGTTGGTATATTTCAAATTGAACTAAAGTGAGATAGTCCTATAGGCATACTTATTTTCCGGGCAAAAAATTGCAAAATAAATCAATATATTATTTCTTTGAAGCAGATTAAAATACACTTAAAGAAAATGTTATTCAATATTGAATCAATAAATAAGAATCGAAAGATTTTGATTGTCATGACTATCATCAAACTTATCTTTCTGACTAAAATATAAAGGAAGTAGTTTAAAACGAGTCCCCCTATTGGCTGCCTTTGAACTATTTAGGTTAGGTTAAGTTTAAGTGGCAGTCTGCCTTCAGACTCACTTAGACGTTTTCTTCCATTGTGAAACCACAGAAGGAAGATGCCAACCAGATCCCTTTAAAAAGCATAACAACAACAACCCGCTAAATCAGAAGGGTCCTCAAAGAAATGAGAACCCAAAGTGGAACTACTTCTGACTGCCCCAGTAGATGCTCTTTGGTCTCTTCTTCTTCGATGTCTCACAGCTTCTGCAAAAGTCTAGCGCCCAACAAATTGCGAACGTTCACATCCGCTAAATCAGAAGAGTTCTCAAAGAACTGAGAACCTAAAGTTGAAATCCTTCTGACTGCCAGAGCGGGACACACACACTGAAGGTGCTCTATAGTCCCTTCTTCTTCGATGTCCTCATAGCTTTTGCAAAAGTCGTCACTGGCAACTTGCAGTATGTCAGCATGTTTTCCGATTGGACAGTGATCTGTCATGATGACTGAGATGTCGGTACTAGCCTGTGACAGCAAAGCGGTAGACCTCTTCAAGTCTAAATTAGGCCACATATTTTTGGAATGCTCATAGACCCCCTTTGTGACTATCTATCATTCGTTGCCCTTCGGGTCTGATCCTGAAAGCTTAGCTTACATGTCGCTAAAGGCATACTCACAGATTCCAGTTTCCCTGGAATGTGTAAGGTAGTTCCTAGTCTCGCAAGCTCCCAATTCTCTGGGATATCTCTTTGGACCGGCACCCAGAACAGGTGAACTTGAAATGCTCAGCCATCTCTTTGAAAGATCTTCGACAATCGAGGGCAGTTTTTGTGTTCAGAAATACCTTCTTGATATGACCAATTCTAGATCTTAAGAGTACACCCCAATGCCCACCTGATCGTCAAGTTTGAAACCATGTGTACTACCAGAGATATCGTAGTTCCAATAGGTTTTATTAGGAATAGTGGTGCAATATTTTCTATTAAGAAACGTCTCAAGTAGGGTATAATCCACACTGCCTGGTACATCAGAAATTGTATCAAGGATAACATAGCGTCCGTTGCCGCCACATTACCAATGAGAAAACTCCCTTAACCTCACGGCAGTGGTCGCTGCAATTTGGGTAGCCACAATATCCGGAGGCATAAGGTGTATCATTAAACTCAGTGCATCAGATGTTCCTCAATGCGGCTGTGATGCACAAACAAGCCATCTTTTGGATCCCGTTGACTATTGAACAGTAGGATGACTTTTGAAGCGCCGTCCACCAGACCACAACACCATATAGAATTAAAGGCCTGACAGCCGCAGTATATACCCAGTGCATGACGCGCGGTCTAAGCCACCAACTTTTGTCAATGGCTCTATTGTAGGTGTATAGGGCAAGTGTTGCCTTTATTGCCCTTTCCAAAATGTAGGATTTGAAGTTCAATATATCGTCCAGCAAAACACCGAGGAATATTGCGCTTTCTGTAAATAGAACATTCTCTCCTCACAAGGAGACAGGTGCCACAGTGGGTAACTTGTATCGTATCTCCTGCTGAAAAGGATTCACGTCCAGACCACTACGCTGTTGCACGTAGAGCTTTCTGAAGTATATAACTTAGAGTTCTGGGAAACTTTCCCCCAACCGCAACAGACCTGTCATCGGCATACGCAACCACTTTTACCCCTTTTTCTTACAGAGACAATAATATATTGTTAATGGCTATACTCCAAAGTAGAGGAGACTGTACACCTCCTTCCTTTGCTGACCCATCTTTTTAGATCCACAGATCCTAAGCCTGCCATAATGTATCTTTTAGTAAGTAAGTTATCAATAAACTTTCTTACGGTAGAGTTGGTGCCTAGAAACTACAACTCCTTCATGATAGACGACGCTTTAACATTAATCAAGGCACCTTCAGTGTCAAGAAATGCTACCATTGTATATTCCTTGACAGCGAGAGGTGCTCTATTTACCAACTAGGTCGTGAAGGGCTGTTTCAGTGAACTTGCATTTACTATATGCCTGCTCCTGCCGAGACAGGCGATCTCCAGGGATCTTTGCCCGAAGATATGTGTCTATCAACCTCTTAAGAGTCTTTAACATACAGACCGATATGCTCAATTTCAGCTTAATCGGATAAAAATTGCTTGCTCAGTTTATATGGGAGCTATATCAGGTTATAGACAGATTCAGATTCGGACCGTACTTGACACAGTTTATGGAAGTCATAACGGAACACTACATGCAAAGTTTCAGCCAAATCGGACAAGCATTGGTGGAGAGTATAAAATCAATGGCATATTGTTGATTAAAATGTGTTTTTATTATTTTTATACTCTCCACCATAGGATGGGGATGTACTAATTTCGTCATTCTGTTTGCAATTCCTCGAAATATTCGACCCCATAAAGTATATATATTCTCGATCGTCATGATATTTTTAGTCGAACTAGCCATGTCCGTCCGTCTGTCTGTCGAAAGCACGCTAACTTTCGAAGAAGTAAAGCTAGCCGCTTGAAATTTTCCACAAATACTTCTTATTAGTGTAGGTCGGTTGGGATTGTAAATGGGCTATATCGGTCCACGTTTTGATATAGCTGTCATATAAACCTATCTGGGGTCTTGACTTCTTGAGCCACTAGAGGGCACAATTATTATCCGATTTGGCTGAAATTTTGCATTTTGCCTTAAAATAGTTACCGTGGCCAAAGCTCGACAAATGCGATCCATGGTGGAGGGTATATAAGATTCGGCCCGGCCGAACTTAGCACACATTTACTTGTTTGATAATTGATTTTCAAAAGCAAGGCAGATATTGGTTACCAAAGGAAAACAAAATCAAAATTAATTAATAACTAAAAAAAAAGGTAAAAAGGCGTTTAGTTTGGCCGGGCCGAACTTTGGATACCCACCACTTTGGGTAAACAGCCTTCGGTCAAAATCAGGCGAAAAACAACAACACATCTCACGGTCCCAAATTTCGGCGAACTCGGACAATAAATGCGACTTTTATGGCCCCTAAACCTTTAATCGAGAGATCGGTCTATATGGCAGCTATATTCAAATCAGCACCGATCTGGGCCAAATTGAGGAACGATGTCGAAGGGTCTAACACAACTCACTGTCCCAAATTTTGGCAAAATCGGACTATAAATGGGCCTTTTATGGGCGCAAGACATTAAATCGAGGGATCAGTCTGTGCCGATCTGGGCCAATTGAAGAAGGATGTCGCAGGGCATAACACAACTCACTGTCCCAAATATCAGCAAAATCGGATAATAAATGTGGCTTTTATGGGCCTAAGACTTAAAATCGAATTGGTCAATATAGGGACTATATCAAGATATAGTCCGATATAGCCAATCTCCGAACTTAACCTGCTTATGGACAAAAAAAGAATCTGTGGAAAATTTCTGCTGAATATCTCTATTTTTAAATACTGTAGCGTGATTTCAACAGACAGACGGACGGACATGTCTAGATCGTCTTAGATTTTTACGCTGATCAAGAATATATGTACTTTATAGAGTTGGGAAATGGATATTTCGATGTGTTATAAACGGAATGACAAAATGAATATACCCCCATCCTTCGGTGGTGGGTATAATGAATGAAATATATTAACTTGCTTAAATTCTTTGGAATAGACAAGCATGACATTACATATAGCGTTCACAAACATATCTATTTCCAACACTGTATAAAAAAGTTTTCAATCACAATTTATTTGCTCCGAATAGATATATTTTTGAAGGGAGGTGCAAACATGTACATATATGTATATTATTCATATATGTATTCATTGAATAATCCTTTCCATGTTTCTTTCTTCACTTTTTATTGTAAATACTGGGAATATGTTAACAGGAACAAAATCTTTGTGTCAAGTATAAAAATGGAATTTTGCCGATGATGGATGGGCGGAAGTATCTGTAAGTCATGTCACCTTTATTTATACATTTTCGCCTTTAGCTACATACATAGCTAAAAACATACCTTAACGTCTTATTTAAATATATCTTACTTTAATATTTAAGGAAGAAGTCGTCCAGAGAATTTGAACTTTAATTTTTAATGTTTAACATTGTTTGGAATACTTTCCTTTGAGAGAGAGTAATGAGACAAGTTCCATTCTATTTTGCAAATCTATTCATTAATCTGGCTATAAACATTTGTTGATAATTGATATTCAAACATAAGTCAGATATTGATTACCAAAGGAATACAAAATTAAAATTAAGTAATAATAAGATATTGAATGTACTATATTAACTTCCTAATATTCATTGAAAGCCAAAAGACAGGCATGACAATACATATGGCCTTCACAAGCATATCTATATCCAACGCTGTATAAAGAATGCTTTAAATGACAATGTATCTTTTCCAGATGGATTTCTTTTTGAAGAGAGGGGCAAACACTGAATATTATTCATATATGCATTCATTGAATAACTCTTTCTATTAAAATTCTAAAAATGAAGGATACAGAAAGGAAAGCTAAAAATAAAATTTGGCTAACATTCTTCATTTTTTTATTGTAAATACTTGGAAAATATTAACAGAAACGAAAACTTTATGTCAAGTATAAAAATGGAATGTGGCGATGATGGATTGGCGGAAGTAAACCATGCCACTTGTATTTATAGATTTTT
Source organism: Stomoxys calcitrans (assembly GCF_963082655.1). NCBI lineage: Eukaryota > Metazoa > Arthropoda > Insecta > Diptera > Muscidae > Stomoxys > Stomoxys calcitrans. The sequence continues at coordinate 67,003,145 of NC_081553.1, read as the reverse complement.
CGCCTTAAGCTTAATAAATACCTTTACAAAGATGAAAAGGCAAAGTGCACATAAGTTAACATATGACAGAAATTCCTAAGGATGTTAGTAAATAAAGAATTCCATTTTTTTTGCGAACTAGGACCGAATATAAGATGCATTCTCTAGAGCTATAGTGTTTTGGTATTTGCACTACTTATATGGTATTAAAATAAAACACAGCAATTTTAAAACTTAAACAAGTTAGGGGAAAGACAAGTAAAATGGTACTAAGTTCGGCCGGGACGAATCTTATATACCCTCTACCATAGATCGCATTTGTCGAGTTATTTTCCCGATATCTCTTTTTTAGGCTAACAAAGGATAAAAAAAAAGAATAGCTATAATGCATATTTTGCCCATGAACATTCCACTTAGGAACAGGGGCAAACTTCTCACATATCAATGACTGCAGTCCGATTAAAATTTTAAGCTCAATGATAAGGGGCCTCCTTTTTATAGCCGAGTCCGAACGGTGTGCCGCAGTGCGACACCTCTTTGGAGAAAAGTTTTACAAGGCATTGTACCTCACAAATGTTGCCAACATTAGGAGGGAAAAACCACCGCTGAAAATTTTTTTCTGATGGTCTCGCCAGTATACGAACCCAGGCTTTCAGCGTCATAGGCGGACATGCTAACCTCTGCGCTACAGCGGCCTCCGGAATTGCTTAATATTGGAGCTTTATCAAGTTATGGTCCGATTCGGACCATAATTGAATTGAATTTCGGAGACCATAGTAGAAGTCATTGTGTAAAATTTCAGCCAATTCGGGTAAGAATTGCGCCCTTTAAGGGCTCAAGAAGTAAAATAGAGAGATCGGTTTATATGGGACCAGTATAAGGCTATAGACAGATTCGGGCCATATTTTACACGTATGTTGAAAATCATGATAGAAGCCGTTGTACAAAATCGGAATCGGATGAGAATTGCGGCCTCTAGACGCTTAAGAAGTCAAGATCCCAGATTCGTTTATATGGCAGCTTTATCACGTTTTGAACCGATTTGAACTATGCTCAGCACAGTTGTTGGAAATTATAACAAAATACATCAGGCAAAATTTCGGCTAGATCCGATAAGGATTGCGCCCTCTAGAGGCGCAAGAAGTCAAGATCACAGATCGGTTTATATGGCAGCTATATCAAAACATGGACCAATATGGCCCATTTGCAATCTAAACCAACCTACATCAACAGAAGTATTTGTACAAAATTTCAAGCAGCTAGCTTTACTCCTTCGAATGTCACGATGCTTTCGGCAGACAGATTGACGGACATGGCTAGATCTACTTAAAATGTTATGACGATCAAGAATATATATACTTTATGGAGTTTTGGACAAATATTTGGAGAAGTTACATACAGAATGACGAAATTAATATATGCCCATACTATGGTGGAGGGTATGTTCCAAATTTCGTTAGGTTCGGTGTACAAGTGGCCACATTGTTGCAAAATATTGCCCGTAGGTAAATATTGATGCTTAATCTAAATCTGATTCGAGTTATTTTAATTTCAATAGGCTTCGTCTTAAAGCCAAATATATATCTGCCTCCAATTTGAAGAAGATCCGATAAGAATTTCGCTCTGTACTTTGATAGCAATTTGAAATGGGCAAACAGATGGATAGGCATAAAGGCAGACAGACAGACAGAGAGTCATAGCTAAATCGAATGGGAAAGTGATTCTGAGTCGATCCGTATTTGCTTATCAATGGGTCTTCTAAGTGTTTCCTTTCTTCTAAGTGTTTCAACAATTACTCAAAGTTGTAATACCCTGAAGATAGGACTAAAGAGGACAAATAAAAATATAATTTAAAATAACATTCTTATTGTTAATAAAGGGTGATTTTTTTGAGGTTAGGATTTTCATGCATTAGTATTTGACAGATCACGTGGGATTTCAGACATGGTGTCAAAGAGAAAGATGCTCAGTATGCTTTGACATTTCATCATGAATAGACTTACTAACGAGCAACGCTTGCAAATCATTGAATTTTATTACCAAAATCAGTGTTCGGTTCGAAATGTGTTCATTCACCGTAACGTTGCGTCCAACAGCATCTTTGAAAAAATACGGTCCAATGATTCCACCAGCGTACAAACCACACCAAACAGTGCATTTTTCGGGATGCATGGGCAGTTCTTGAACGGCTTCTGGTTGCTCTTCACTCCAAATGCGGCAATTTTGCTTATTTACGTAGCCATTCAACCAGAAATGAGCCTCGTCGCTGAACGGTGAATGAACACATTTCGAACCGAACACTGATTTTGGTAATAAAATTCAATGATTTGCAAGCGTTGCTCGTTAGTAAGTCTATTCATAATGAAATGTCAAAGCATACTGAGCATCTTTCTCTTTGACACCATGTCTGAAATCCCACGTGATCTGTCAAATACTAATGCATGAAAATCCTAACCTCAAAAAAATCACCCTTTACTTGGACATTTTTCAAGGATTAATTCTTTATGTCAAACATAAATTAAGAATATGTATGCTGCTGATGGATAGCCAGAAGTTTCTGTTAACCTAATATTTGTATATACATCCCTTTTGCCTTCAGCCACATGGAGATGAAAAAGTATAAACAATTATACTTCAGACGGAAATTTTCAAGAGCTTTATTAAAAATATCAAAGCAAAAGAGAAACAGAGCAAACATTATTTTTTTGTGTTTAAGAAACTAGGAACGAATATGAGATGAACTCTTAAGAGGTGCTTTATATTGTATTTTCGTAACAAAAACTAAGCATTTAGTGAAACCCTGCAGTTAATAAACCGCAAGTTGTATGTGTCTGGAGAAAACATGCTGAAAGGAAGACCGAAAATGTTTCTATAAAACAACAACAACAAACTAATGGCTTGGGAACAGGCACACCCTTTTATAGAAATGAAGATCAAGCAAGCTGTTAAGGATACAGTGGATGTACTAAGAATTTTGAAGAAACAAAGTGATTGCACCCGTTTGTAGCAATGTCTATGTACCAATCACTGATGATGGTATTGTGAGTATACCGAAGAGACGGAATGAGTTAAAATAAATAAGGAAAAACGAAAGTCGGATGATGCCGACTATATTATACCCTTCACCTATGCTTTAACCTAAAATTTGGCAATACTATGACATATCTTAATCTGAACCAATTTTGATATACCATAGCAAAGATTTTCAAATGGGTAATAAAACAATCCGTACCATTGTAGCCAAAGTGTTCTCACAGTTTCTCCGATCATCTGTTTCATTAGCTTCAGCCTTGGTGAAAATACTGCAGAAGTGATTCCTTTCCTAAACAGAAGAAAGGTGGATGGGGACAGATCACCGCACACATTCTGCATGACTACTCTTTCTAGACCAGAAACGGAAGTGGACACTGCGGAGGACATCGACATAATGGTCAAGCAGATCACGAAAGCCCTGAGTGACTCGCGTTTGTCAGCATGTCCTAGTGCCAAGCCAATGGGCAAATAGTCACCTCCATGGTTTATCCCAAAACTGGTTGGTCTAAGGAAGGACTGCAGACAACTCTTCAACAGAGCGAAGGCCACAAGAGCACCACACGATTGGGACTGAGATAATAAAATATAAGAGCGATCAGAGAAAAGCTCAGAACAAATCCCGGGTGGAATTCTGCAGCTCAGTGGAGGATACATCGGAGGCCTCTCAGCTAAGCAAGATCCTATCCTCGAGACCTATTAAATTAGGTTAGGTTAGCTTGAAAAAGGGGTGCGGATGTTAATCCGCCCCATGACACTATGGACATACACCTAAGCCAGTAATCGGCTTGTTGTGCGTTCTCAATACTAAAAAAAAACTAACCTCGAAGAAGAAAATCTAAGTTGGGAATTCCGTGCTACTTACAAAATCCTTAATTGTTTTACATGCCACGCCCCTAACATGGTTTATGTCTGGTATTGTGTCCCCATCTAAGTGCTGGTATCTGTTAGAAACGAAAGCCGGATAAGGACAAAGGAAATGCTTCAACGTTTCATCATCTTCGACGCATGCCCTACACATGCTATCACTTCCCGCACCGGTCTCACAGAAGTGAGCTCGAAGTTCTATGTGTTCCGTTATGATACCAATAGCTATACTGACCTCCTTCTTACTTTCTTTCAATCTTCTCGTCTTCTCACGATCTGGAGCCACCTATGGAATTTTCGCCGTCCTACCGTCTGTTTCGTTGTTACACAGGATAGCATGCGCGTTTGTCGCCCACGCCCTTAACTCGGATCGCGTAGACCCGAAAGGCTTCGGGTTAAACAAGTTTATTGACGGCAGTCCTCTGGCCTTCACCGCCAAATCGTCTGCCCTTTCATTCCCCCTTACTCCGCTATGGCCCGGCACCTAAACGATGCGGATTGTGCCATCCTCAGAGAAGGCGTTAATCTCTTTTTTACTCTCCAAGGCTGTTCGTGACCTTACCATCCTGGTTGTTATTGCCCTTATGGCAATTTTACTATCGGTAACGATGTTCACACTCGACGTCCTCGCGTTAGCACTACACCACTTCAAACATTCCGTGATCGCCCGGATCTCCGCCTGCAGGACGGTATTATGGTCAGATCTCAGTCCTTGTATTCTCAATGTAGACCCCCAGAACCTCTCTGCCCTCTAGCTTTGAGCCATCCGTAATCTTCCAGATGGCAATACTGGGGTTCCGTCAATCCAAGCCCTGTGCCGCTGGCAGCAGTGCCTCGCACTCGATCTCAAGTGTCGTCTCAGGTTTCCGATCGGAAACCTCTTCCCTTTCTTCCAGGTTGACCATTGTCCCATTACATCTCGCATCCCCAATCCATTCTCCCATCGCCTTATGTCTCATAGCTGCAGTGTCTGCCTCATACTTAATCTGTATATCAATGGCTTTGATATCTCCAGTGCCTTAGTAGGTGTGGTCCTCATCGCTCCGTATATGTCATGACAACATATTCTCTGAGCCTTCCAGGTTTTCTGTGCACATAATGGTTCAATTCGTCGCCTCGATTATACCGCAATGGCATGGCCTGCTTCTATGCTCTATCTCTTCTCCCATTGCTGTAAGTCCCATAGCCGCAGTGGCTGCCTCACACTTAATCTGTATGTCAATGGGTCGGATATCTAGAATAGTATCCAGTGCCCTAGTGGGCGTGGTCCTCATCACTTCGCCTATGCTAAGACATCATGTTCTCTGAACCTGTTCTTATGTTGCACTTTTTCTCCATAGCAGTCCACCAAACTACTGAGGCGTAAGTAAGTATTGGTCTAATCACGCTCCTGTAGAGCCAGTCGACTATCCTCGAATTCAGGCCCCATTTTGAGCCTCTGGCCCGCCTACATAGAACCCAACATCTGTGAGCTATCTCAGTACGCTCCTGAATGTAACATTTCCATTTATGTTCCCTATCCAAGATCATTCCTAAGTATTTGACCTTATCAGATGTCGAAATCGTTTTGTTCTGGAAATGTGGTGCATCAAATTGGCCCACCTTCGTCTTAATCGTTAAAAGGCAGACTTCAGTCTTCTCTGGGTTAATATTGATTCCCCTAGATCTAGCACAGTTATATGCTATATGCAAAATATGCCCAACATCTGTGAGCCTTCTCGGTATGCTCCTTAATGTGACACTTCCAATTCAGTCCAAAGATCACTCATAAGTATTTGACTTGTCAGATATCGAGATCTTTCCATTGAGGAAACGTGGTGCGTCAAATTTGCCTACCTTCGTCTTCCTCGTTAACAGACAGATTTCAGTCTTTTCTGGGCTAACGTTGAGATTCCTAGGTCTATCGCAGTTATATACCCCATCTGCAAGACCCTTTCGCCCCTTCTGCATAGAATCCTTACCGCTTTGAAGTATCATAACATTGCCTGCATATCAGACGGGTTCCCTCCTCAGTCAGCATCCGTAATAAGTCTTTTATAGTGGCCACCCATAGTGTGGCGATAAAATGCCCCCATGTGACATGCCCTGTGTCACTTTCTTTCTTATATTTATGTGATAGGACATACAATTTATCTACCTGTTTCTTAGCATATGGCTTATCCAGTCTGTAAGGACCGGATCTATCCGATACTGATCTAAGGATTGGATCAGGGTGTCGCTCCGCACATTGTTAATAGCCGCCTCGATGTCAATGCATACCGTACGTCTTAGCATCGAAGGATTCTTCTATTTTATGCGCAACTTTGTGCAGGACACAACATAGGCGTGCTTTTTGTACTTGAGAAGTTCGCTGGATGTCCCACTCTTTATCATGGTATCCACAATACCTTCCATGGTTCTGAGTAGAAAGGACGTAAGGCTTATAGGTCTGTAGGCTTTTGGTGTCGCTTAATTTACCTTGCCGTGCTTGGGTATAAATACCATACAGGATATGATCCAGAAAGGATTAACTGGCATGTACATCAATTATCCGAATGAACTTTTGGGTTCATTATTGGTACATTTGTCACCATATTGTAACGCAATTTTTCCAAAGTTATTACGGCCAATTTTTATAACTTGGTTAAATCTAGCTTTTCTTAAATTTATTGTTTTTTTTTATTTTTCCATATTAACTTAAAAAAGCTTAGCTTATATTTATTTACTAAACAACAATAAATAAATAACATTTACGAACTAAACCTTCTTTTCAACAAGAAAACGCTCGTTTAAAATGATGCTGAGCTTGCTATATTCAATAGTTGTGAAGCAAAATCAATCACCAAATTTGGACCAAATATTGGTATAAGAAAGCGAATAAACTTGGAGAAATATCGGCGCCCATAACGACTTAAGACGCGATACATGGACATCCTTAGCTATTGTATTCGTTTACTGATGGAATCCAAAAAACTGTATCCCTCATAGGCTTTGCTCGTGCTCCAATCTTTGGAGTAGTATTGTCCGCCAGCCTCATGAGGATTAGAGCCAGAAGAACCGTGGTAGGAGTTAGGAAAACTGCTGCCCACGAATTGGGAATAATCTGATGGCGATTGTGGTCATCGGTCAACGAGGAGTGGTGATCAGAATAATTCATGGAAACGAAAATAAACAAATTATTTGTATTTTTTTCTTTAAATTAATTGAAGTACCTACCAGCAGGATCCGAGTCATAGACATGAGAATGATGTTGCACCAATTGTGGATGGATTTTACACAACGTCTTGAATTTGAGATAATGTATCAGCCATCCACCGCCACCCACTATGAGTATGTTTAGAGCCAACACACCAAGGATGAGACCAACCAATGTCATCTTCAAATGGGCAATTTTCATGAGGATAATTAGCGGTAGCAGGATCATCCATTTGCGTTGTTTCTTTTTATGCAAGCGTGGCTCTGAAAATAAAACAAAGCAACAACATTTTGGGTGATAATTTTTTAGTAAGAAAATCTTTTTTTGTACCCATACTGATTTCGGCATTCCGTTTTTAGCACCTTGAAATAATAACCTAAGACCCTATAAAGGATTTTCTCGATAGCACTGGCATTCGGAGTCAATCTAGCTATGTCCGTCAGTCTGTGAAAAGCAAGCCATTTCGAACGAAATGTCACAAAAATACATTTTATTTTCAACAATAATTGTTTTTCGTACACATGTCGTTTGTGGTCAAAGTCATTTTTTGTAGCATTTGTATTTTTAAGCTTTCATTGCGATGGTCATTTGTTATCACAAACTATTGATTTCCTCCAAAGTATCTTCCTTGCAGTTTCCTAGAAAACTGAAATTAGTTCATCAATTCCCTTTAGGTCTTTTTTTTATGTTTATTACATTTATTTGCCAACCCTTAAGTATTAAAAACAAGTAAAAACGTGCCAAGTTCGGCCGGGCCGAATATTTAGAACCCAACAGGCAAATGTGTACTTCAAAAATTGCAAATTTTGCCCATGAACATTCCACTGAGGAATAGGGGCAAACTTCTCACATATCAATTAGTGCAGTCCGATTCAAGTTTTAGCTCAATGATAAGGGCCCAGTCCGAGACCTCTTTGGGGAGAAGCTTTTACATGGCGTCTATGCATGCCATAGTACCTCATAAATGTCGCCAACATTTAGAGAGAAAAACTACCGCAAAAAATTTTTTTCCAATGGTCTCGCCAGGATTCGAACCCAAGCGTTCAGCATCATAGGTGGACATGCTAACCTCTACGCTACGGTGGCCAAATGTGTATTTTACGTACCAAATTTCCGCCAAATCAGGAAAAAATTTTGAATTTTCGAGGCCGTAGAATACTAATCGGTAGATCAGATAGATACTTACCACAGATTTTGGAAATCGTAATATGTGCAGACAACGGTATAAAAACTGAGGTTTCTAGGGGCTCAAGGAGTCAAATCGCAGGACCACTTTATATGGAAGGTATATTCAAATCTGAACCGATATGGCCCATATGCAATCCCCCCTGACTAAAGACGGGTTTCTACCGGGTAAATACCCAACGCTTGGGTATTACTTTGCTTTAATTGGATATGACAGAACATTTGTTCCACTAGCCGAACGTAGAATAGCGTTCCAAGCGCCTTGATCTTCGGCGCTCTATCTAAAACCTCTGACACCCAGTTTCGAGGTGTCTCCCACCACTTGATCTTTCCATCGGTCTCTTGGTCTTCCCTGTTTGCGTGTTTGCCTTCAAAAGACTTCTTTGCTGGAGCTTCTTCATCGATTCTGACAATATGACCTAGTCAACGCAGCCGTTGTATTTTGATACGTGTAACTATGCTGTTGTCGTCATACAGCTCATAGAGCTCGTGCTTCATACGACGCCTATATTCTCCAGTAAAGCAAACTGGTCCATATATTTTACGAAGAATCTTTCTCTCAAACACTCCAAGCACTGCCTCATCTGCTTTAACAAGTAGCCATGCCTCAGAACCATATAAGAACGCGGGTTGTATCAGTGCCTTGTGTAGTGTAATCTTCGTTTGTTTATCCTGACACCATGACCCAGTCAACGCAGCCGTTGTATTTTGATACATGTAACTACGTACAGCTCAAACAGCTCGTGATCCATTCAACGCCATTCAAAGTCCATCGCACTTCCTGTAAGGCGGTAATATCTGCCTTGTACTTCTCTAATACATCCGTCAGCGCCTATACTGCACCTTCTCTATAAAGAGTACGGACATTCCAGGTGCAGATCCACAAATCATGGTCCTTTTTTCGTTTGCGTGGGTCGTCAACGTTGGATGGGGGGTTCGTTTTTATACCCTCCACCATAGGAAGGGGGTATACTAATTTCGTCATTCTGTTTGTAACACCTCGAAATATGCGTCTAAGACCCCATAAAGTACATATATTCTTGGTCGTAGTGATATTTCAAGTCGAACTAGCCATGTCCGTCCGTTCGTCTATCTGTCGAAAGCACGCGAACTTTTGAAGGAGTAGAGCTAGCCGCTTCAAATTTTGCACAAATACCTCTTATTAGTGTAGGTCGGTTGGGATTGTAAATGGGCGAAATCGGTCCATGTTTTGATATATCTGCCATTTAAACCGATTTTGGGTCTTAACTTCTTGAGCCATTAGAGGGCGCAATTCTTGTCCGATTTGACTGAAATTTTGCGCATGGTGTTTTGATATCACTTCCATCAACTGTATGGTCCAAATCGGTCTATAACCTGATATAGCTGCTATATAAACCGATCTTGGGTCTTGATTTCTTGAGCCTCTAGAGGGCGCAATTCCCGTCCAATTTGACTGAAATTTTGCACATAGTGTTTTGATATCACTTTCAACAACTGTGAATAGTATGGTCCTAATCGGTCCATAACCTGGTATAGCTGCCATATCAACCGATCTTAGGTTTTGACTTCTTGAGCCTATAGAGAGCGCAATTCTCATCCGATTTGACACATATTTTGTACAACGGCTCCTCCCATGGCCTTCAACATACGTGTGTAATATGGTCAGAATCGATCTATAGCTTGATACAGCTCCCATATAAACCGATCTCCCGATTTTGCTTCCTGAGCCCCGAATCGGACTATAACTTGATAAAGCTGCTCCTCCGTCCATATTCTAACACTTTGTTTGCCTAAAAACAGATACTGCGCAAAGAACTCGACAGATGCGACCATGGTGGAGGGTATATAAGATTCGGCCCGGCCAAACTTAGTACGCTCTTACTTGTTACTATTCCTTTGTTTCTCATAGAAGTTCTAATAGTTTTCCGAGGGCGGGGTACTGGCCCAGCGCTACAACCGCATGGGTTTGGTGGGATTGCACATGTATTTCTCGTTATGGTGAGCCACTGGCTCCAAGATCCGACGCTCGGCACCAGCCTCCCCTTACCTGGGAACAGACCCTAATGTTGGCGATAGGTTATTTAAAGGCGCCAATAACTCGTCTCGAGTATCATTGGCACTCAGTATTTAATTAAGAGCCAATGCCACCTGACTCCTCACTGAGACTCTCCTCTCGAAAATCACTGAGAGCCCCCGGCTGCATTTGCGGGTACACCGCATAAAAACGGAGCTTTCCACCATCTGCAACCGGTGAACGCGCCCGTTAGCTTTCAGCTAAGCTTCCCGTGGTAACGATGGACAATACACATATCGGAGCTCAAAGTTCCAGCCTGTGTGGTTATCCCGTGAAGCTTGGGTATTTTTTGGGCAAATACCCAATACCTATTTTGGGTATTTATAATTTTGAAGATATTTTGGGTATAAAAACATTTTCCAAACAATTTTTGAGATTTAGTTAAATATAGCCGCTATATATATATATATAAACCGCGGCTATATACAACTAAAATCCGATTATATGAAATTAGTAGGTCAGGTTTATATACAAAGAATATGAAATCATCAAAAATTGTTTGGAAAATGTTTTTATACCCATGATATCTTCAAATTCTAAATATCCAGTTTTTGGATATAAATGGGTAAATACCCGGGTACCCAATTTACCGGGTATATACCTTTTGAGTATTTACCCATCGCCCATCTCTACCCATGACCTACATCAATAAGAAGTACCTACACAAAATTTTTAGGTGAATATCTTTATCGTTCCACCGCTATCATGATTTCAACAGACGGACGGGCTTGGCTAGATCATGTCAAGACAATCAGGAATACATTGCGTTATGGGATTGTAGATCAATATTTCAAGGTGTTACAAACGGTATGACTAGTTTAGTATACCCTCCCTCCTTTGATCATGAGTATGAAAACAAACTTCAAGAAAAATAATTTCATAAGACCTAATCCCTTGGCATCCCAAAAAATTATAATGAATGTCATTTTTTCCAACCATGATGGTCCATTTCTTGAACATTTCCTTGCAAAATACTTGTTTCACCCTTGAGGAAACAGCATCAACAAAACCACTTACCCATTTCATTAGATGTAACCCTTACTCCGCTATCACTTGTTATGGTCATCTGTATGGCATGGTTTCGTCCAAAGTACTCCAGCGACCTTTTGAGAAATTTTGTAATAGCGGTTAGTTCATTGTCACCTAAAGCGCGAAGGAAAATAAGAGAAAATGATGTTTACAAATTATTATAATTTGAATAGAATAATTAGAAATTCACTATTCCTGCATAATTAGTAGAGATGCTTGAACTTGGAATCGCATGCCACAGTTGCTTGTTTACATTGGTCAAAGATGGTGGCATGTCCTTTATTATTCATTGTAGTAGCCTCATAAGGAAATACCCTGGAAATGTTATTATCATTTCATGTTTCATCTTCTTCTCAACAATGTTGTCAAAGCTGTAACATATTCTCCAAGGGAAATGTGGAATTTTCAGTTTGAAATGACATTCCATTTAATTATATTAAAACAAAAACTCATCATAGTATCTATGATGATATTGAGTGTTTGCCAATTACAAGCGATATGGTGGGGTTGCCACTCTAGACTTTTTAAATAAATTTCAAGATAGGTATAACAAATAAAAGCTTTAAGTTCTGCCGGGCTTAATTTGATATACCCTTCCCCAGGGATTGCAGAATGGGAAAACGTATAAAGGGTGATTTTTTAGCTATTATCCTTTTTGCAACACTGGCTTAAACAGCTCACGCAACTTTCGTGTTAAGTTTCATTATCAAACATCTTCAGTTTGGTCTATAATTTAACCATAAATTTTCTTACAAAAGAACAAGGTTTGAAAATTATTGAATTTTATTATCAAAATACGTGCTCTATTTTGTTCATGGCGCGCTTCTTCCATTTTATGGACCAAGCTCATTTTTGCCTTGATGGGTACCCAAATAAGCAGAATTTCCGATTTTGGAGTGAAGATCAGCCAGAAGCATTGCAAGAGCTACCAATTCATCCAAAATTAGTCACAGTTTGGTTCGGTTTATGGGCTGGTGGCATCATTGGACCGTACTTCTTCAAAGATGATGCGAATTGTAACGTTACTGTGAATGGTGAGCTCCACCTTGAGAACATATCCCACTTTTTTTGCCCAAAATGCAAGAGCTTGACTGGCATGACATGTAGTTTCAACAAGACGGTGCCACATGCCACACAGCACGCCTAATAATAGACTTATTGAGAGGCGAGTTCGATGAACATTTTATTATACGTTCGGGGCTGGTCAATTGGCCACCTAGATCGAGCGATTTATCGCCTTTAGACTTTTTTTTGTGGGGTTATGTTAAAGCTTCTGTCTATACAGATAAGCCCTCTTGAATTGACGCATTGGAAGACAACATTGAAGCATTTATTCGTGAAATACCGGCCGAAATGTTGAAAATAGTATGCCAAAATTGGACTAAGCGGATGGACCATTTGAGGCACAGTCACGGTTTGCATGAAATAATCTTCAAACATTAAATAATATGGACCGTACTATCGATTCAAATAAAGATTTTATCCGTTTTTCTGAACATTATATTTTTTTTTTTTTTTGAAAAACTTTCCTATAGTTCTTAAAAAATAACCCTTTGAAAGCCGTTTAGTTCGGCCGGGTGGAACATTGGATACCAACCACCTCGGATACAAATAAACATTAAACAAGTAAAAGCGTGCTGAGTTCGGCCGGGCCGAATTTTATATACCCTCCACCATGGATCGCATTTGTCGAGCTCTTGCCACTGTATCTCTTTTTAGACAAACAAAGGATAAAAGAAAATAATTGCTATGTTATTGGAACAATATCAAGTAATGGTTCATTTCGGACCATAATTGAACTGAATAGGGAGATCGGTTTATAGGGGAGCTGCATTAGGCTATAAACCGATTCATGCCATATTCGACGCGTATGTTAAAGGTCATGAGAGAAGCCGTTGTACCGCGTTGTGCCGCGCCCTCTAGTGGCTCAAGAAGTCAAGACCCCAGATCGGTTTATATGGCAGCTATATCACGTTATGATTATGACAAATCGGATAGGAATTGCTCCCTGTAGAGGCTCAAGAAGTCAAGACCCCAGATCGGTTTATATGACAGCTATATCAGGTTATGGACCGATTTGAACCATACTCAACACAGTTGTTGGAAGTCATAATAAAACACCTCATGCAAAATTTCAGCCAAATCGGATAAGAATTGTGCCCTCTAGCGGCTCAAGAAGTCAAAATCCCAGATCGGTTTATATGGCAGCTATATCAAAAACGTGGACCGATATGGTCCCAATTGCCCTTTTTGCGATTGAGTATTGTTTTTGACCTATGTAAACTGTAACATATTGTTTAAGTTCTTAAATGAGTGATAGAAAATATTTTTCCCATTAGCAACTCTGGTCATGCACCAAGGTCACAATGGTGTCCAACAGCTGCCCAAATACCCAAGATGGCAAAGAATTCGTGGAACATTTTCATTTCCATTTGCTGATATTTTTAATAACGCAAAGAACAACAAAACCCAAATATAAGAAAACAAGTAAGAGCGTGCTGAGTTCGGCCGGGCCGAATCTTATATACCCTGCACCATGGATCGCATTTTTTGAGTTCTATGCGCGGCATCTCTTTTTAGGCAAACCAAGAATATTGAATGAATGCTGAACATTGTACAATAGATGTCATTGTGTAATGTTTCAGTTCATTCGGATAAGAATTGCGCCGTGTCAGGGCTCAAGAAGCAAAATCCCGAGATAGATTTATATGGGAGCTGTATCAAGCTATTGATCAATTCAGACCATATTAGATGCTTATTTTGAAGGTCATGAGAGAAGCCGCTGTACAAAATTTCTGCCATATCGGATGATAATTGCGCCCCCTAGAGGCTCAAGAAGTTGAGATCCCAGATCGGTTTATATGGCAGCTATATCAGGTTACTTTTCGATTTGCGCCAAACTAGGCACATGTGTTGGAAGTCATAACAAAACACCTCATGCTAAATTTCAGCTAAATCGGATAGAAATTGCGCCCTCTATCGGCTCAAGAAGTCAAGACCCATGATCGGCTTATATGGCAGCTATATCAAAACATGGACCGATTTGGCCCATTTACAATCCCAACCGACCAACACCAATAAGAAGTATTTGTGCAAAATTTCAAGCTGCTAGCTTTACTTCTTCCGAAAGTTAGCGTGCTTTCGACAGACAGACGGACAGATGGACGGACATGGCTAGATCGACTTTAAATGATATGACGATCAAGAATTTTGGTTTATATGGCAGCTATATCAGGTTATGTTCCGATTTACGCCATTCTTAGCACAGTTATTGGAAGTCATAACGAAACACCTCATGCAACATTTCAGTCAAATCGGACAAGAATTGCGCCCTCTAGAGGCTCAAGAAGTCAAGATCCAAGATCGGTTTATATGACAGCTATACCAGATTATGAACAGATTTGAATCATACTAAACACAGTTGTTGGAAGTGATACCAAAACACTACGGGCAAAATTTCAGTCAAATCGGACGGGAATTGTGCCCTCTGGAGGCTCAAGAAGTCAAGACCTAAGATCGGTTTATATGGCAGCTATAACAAAACATGGACCGATTTGGCCCATTTACAATCCCAACCAACCTACACTAATAAGAAGTTTTTGTGCAAAATTTCAAGCCCTACTCCTTCTGAAAGTTAGCGTGCTTTCGGCAGACAGACGGACGGACAGACAGACTGACGGGCGGACGGACGGACAGACGGACGTACAGACGGACAGACGGACGGACAGACGGACAGACGGACGGACAGACGGACGGACGGACGGACAGACGGACGGACGGACAGACAGACGGATGGACAGACGGACGGACAGACGGACGGACAGACGGACGGACATGACCAGATTGACTTAGAATGACATGACGATCAAGAATATACTTTATGGGATCTAAGACGCATATTTCGAGGTGTTACAAACAGAATGACGAAATTAGTATACCTCCATCCTATGGTGGAGGGTATAAAAATCATGTCTTGCTTGCCAAAAAGCTTTAAAGGAATTTTTAAACTTTAACTGTGTTTAGCTAATAAATGAAATATAACAGAAATTTGGACTATATTCTCTTTATGACTTTTTCAATACCAAACTAGCCTCTTCTCATTGCTACCAACATATGGCGACATTTAGCCATTCAGGAATGCTGACATAAGCCGATTGGCAAAAAGGGAGCTGCTTAGGTTTGCATATTAATTGAATTTCTTAATGTATTTGCAATTCAATGGTTTGCTAATGAGAATTTTCATAATCTTGGGTAGAAATTCCTATGGGAATAATGAGTTGAGAGGGACATTTTAAAATCTTAGCTATAAAAGATAAAATTTTAAAATATTTTGGAAAGGACTCAAAACTCAACATCTTCATAAAAAAATTCAAGAAACTGTGTGTTGTGCTATTCTTTCTATAAAAGTATTGATCTTAATGGTCTTAAGTGGGACAATGTCGTGTTGAAATTTCACCATTTTAATAAACTTTATTAGATAGCATCATTGCTGGTGCTGTGTTTCCAAACCATGTCTTCATGAAAATTCTGTATTCATTAGGCCTCAACATAAATTTGGTATTGTTCATTTTACTTCCACTACAAGTCCTTTCACTTTACACAAACTCACTCACACACCATCAAAACTTCTGGCATCACTGAAGACAACAAAGTTGGCAGGCTCACTTAGTTGCACCAGCCGTATTCGTCGCTTATCCTCTGACAATTCTCGCCCAAATTCCTTGGGAAAGTAACCCAAACTATTTGTGGCCAGTTTCCAAACAATTTTGGAGGTTTTGTACTTGATACACGACACTAGGTTACGCGATTGCAAACATTGTTTTTGATTGCGCAGCACATAGGCATCACTGTCGGCCAATAAATCACGGGGACGATTATTCAGGGTGGCATTTACGGCCGTTACAAATGTCCTTTGGATAAGGGCAAAACTGATTATCACAAAAATGCAATTCAATGAAACGAATTTTGTTAGGGTTAACATTTTTGTTATGTTTTTCTCAAGGAACTTGGGATTTGGGATTCACTTTTAGTGCAATGGTTTTCACTTTTGTTTTCTTAACGTCTACGTCTAAAATTGAAAGTGCTGTTGATATGCAACTGCAAGGAGCTTAACTGATAGAATGACAGGAAAATTAACTGGGCAACAGCTTTTATGTGCCAACTATTATCCATGGGATGGTGGCCAAGACGAGTACATTTCTAGCAACATTCATCATTGGCATGCAATTAGAGTGCAAGAGAAGACAAATGTCAGGAGGATGATGATGTTGTGGATGGTGATGCAGGCATTCACATTGGCACTGTGAATATCTCACGTACTCGAATGTGTAACATGATCTTATA
This sequence comes from Stomoxys calcitrans, assembly GCF_963082655.1. NCBI lineage: Eukaryota > Metazoa > Arthropoda > Insecta > Diptera > Muscidae > Stomoxys > Stomoxys calcitrans. Next base: position 66,986,481 of record NC_081553.1, on the reverse strand, counting down.
AACATATATCAGTGTTGCCAATGTACCTTGGATTTTTATATGCAAGTTACACAAAAGACTTGGAGCCCCATTTAGCCGCTATTTTCACAACGTACTTAGGACTAGCATATACTCCGATTCTCTTCTTAGTGGAATATTTCTATACCAAGATATACACATTAGTGGTAAGTATTGAATTTAAGGGGCTTTAAAAATATAAGGTACTAGCCGAAACGGGCCCGCTCCACTGGGACACTTCGCCCTGAATGTGTACATCGTATTCGTGCCACTGTAGCCTATGTCCGCCTATAACGCTGAACTCCTGCATTCAAATCCTGGCGATATCATCGGACAAAATTTTAAGCGGTCGTGATGCCCTCTTAATGCTGGCGACATTTGCCATGCATGGTCATGTAAAAATTTATCTACAAAGAGGTGTCGCACTGCGGCGCGCCATTCAGACTCGGCTAAAAAAAAGTCCCTTATCACTCATAGGAGTGCATCCTCCCTCAGTCACGCCAGAGGGAGGATGCACTCCTATGAGTGGCCACTAGACTGTCCCACGCTATAAAGGAGATTTTTTTCACAAATGGGGAAATACGAAATATTATGGCTATCAGTTAACGACAGCCCGTGCCGATTTCGATCAAAATACGTACATATTGTAAGAGCCATAGAGTAAATCGTTGTGCAAGTTTGGAGAAGTTCAAATGAGAAATGGGCTAGCGAAGGCCTTAAAAGTGAAAATCAAGAGATGCATATATATGGGAGCTATATCTAAAACTAAACAAACTTCTATGAAATTCAGCAGTCATCAGAAGAGTTATAAGAAAAACCTTTTTCAAAATCGGACGAAAATATATAAGGGAGCTACATCTAAAACTGAACTGATTTCTATTAAATTCAATAGTAACACCGAGAATCATAAGGGAATCCTTTGTGCCAATTTTTGGACGAATGGATTAACAACTGATCAAATTGTTGCAATACTAGTCCAAATCGGACGAACATATAAATGGGAGCTATATCTACATCAGAATCGATTTCTATGAAATTCACCAATAATGTCTAGACTTTTAAGAGAATCACTGGTGCAAAATTTCGTGAGAATCGGTTTACAAATGACTATATAATTGCAATTTTAGTCCAAATCGGACGAACATATATATGGGAGCTATATCCAAATATTAACCGATTTTTTTCCAATCAATATGCTTCGGCTCTAGGGTCAAGAAAATACTTGTGCCAATTTTGAAGAGGGTTGGATGAAAATTGAGACCTGTACTTTGTACACAAATTAATATGGACAGACGGACAAACAGATGGACGGACAGACAGATGGACAGACAGACGGACAGACAACTGACGGACAGACTGACAGACAGAGAGATAGACCGACAGACAGACGGACGGACAGACAGACGGACAGGCAAACAGACAGACGAACATACGGACAGACAAACAGACGGACAGACAGAAAGACGAACATACGGACAGACAGACGGACAGACAGACGGATAGACAGGCGGACAGATGGACAGACAGACGGACAGACAGATGGACAGACAGACGGACAGACAAACAGACAGACAGACGGGCAGACAGACGAACAGACAGACAAACAGACAGACGGACAGACTAACAGACAGACGGACAGACGGACATAGCTAAATCGAATCAAACAGTGATTTGGATTCGAACGGTATACTTATCAGTGGGTCTATTTCTCTTGACTATGTTATAATACCCTGTTCCACAGTAGTGGTATAGGGTATAAATACCACCAAAATTTCAGGCAAATCGAGTAAAAATTGCGCCCTCCAGTGGCTCAGAGTGACAAATTGGAAGATATAATACCCTGTTCCACAGTAGTGGTATAGGGTATAAATACCACCAAAAATTTCAGGCAAATCGAGTAAAAATTGCACCCTCCAGTGGCTCAGAGTGACAGATTGGAAGATAGGTTCATTGCAAATTTTTTGCCCAATTTTTTTGCAAAATTTCAGCCAAATCGGACAAAACTTGCGGCCTGTAAAGGCGCAGGAAGTCAAATCGGCCGATCGGTTTATATGGGAGCTACAGCAGGTTATAGACAGATTTAGACCGTACTTAGCACAGTTATTGGAAGTCATAACGGAACACTACATGCTAAATTTCATCTGACAAAAATTGGGGCTCCCAGGTGATCAAGAAGTCATATCTGGAGATCGGTTTTTAAGGGAGCTATATCAGGTTATAGACCGATTTGGAACGTGCTTGGCATAGTTATTGGAAGTTATAACAGAACATCGCATGCAAAAATTCAGCCAAATTTTAGTTAAATCGAACAAAAATTGCGGCTTCCAGGTGCTCAAGAAGTCAAATCTGGAGATCGGTTTATATGGGATCTATATCTCAATCCGAACCGATGTGACCCATTTGCCATCCCCAACGATCTACGTCGATATTTAGAATATGTGCGAAATTTCAAGCGGCTAGCTTTACGCGTTCGACCTCTATCATGATTTCGATAGACGGACGGACGGAAGGATATGGCTAGATCGATTTAGAACGATGAGATGATCAAGAATATATATACTTTTTGGGGTCTCAGACGAATATTTCGAGGTGTTACAAACGGAATGACCACCACCCATCCTATGGTGGTGGGTATAATAAAGAAATTGTCTTTTCATATCTTTACCTGGTACCAGATTTCCTTCTTTGTCTCTGCAAGAGGATGTGGGTGTAACAAAACTTGATGTTGGATTCATTTTTAAAATTTCGGGAATTCATTCTGAAGAAGCGTATCGCTTATATTCCTTAAAAACCTCTACAAAGTCTACACAGCCATCCCAGCATGCCTGGGTTTTCTTCCACTGGACTGCATTTGTTTCTTTGATTATCGTTGCCGTTTATATTATCGGTTCACGTAAAGTGAATTTTCTGGGTCAGTGTTGAAGTTATGAGCAGACGAACAACCAGCGGCGTCAAGCAGTTGAAACGCTTTTGTTTTCTTTTGCAACGCCGAGGAAAGAAATAAGAAAAACAATTATTAGCAGATACACAGACCACTATTCACCTCAAGACGACGCACAAAACATAAAAAAACAACAGCAAAACGGATAATCACATGCCATATACCAGCAACCGCATGTTGGTAATAAACGGTCTCGAAAGACACACCACCACCCCGCAGAATAACATCACAGCGAACATGTCACTTCACTTCCCAGCATCCGTTCGGACAAAAGTGCCAACATCAGATCAAAATGAGGCCTCCATGTGACCACAACAGCTGCCACAGTTGCCCACAACTGGCCGAGAGACAGACATTCACCACCAGTAGCACTGAGCTGGAATTGATGCCCAGCCTGTTTACAATAATGACTATGTTGATGGATACACAGATCTGAAGTAGGGAGCTGATATTTTTCATTTAAATCACTGTGGCCATTCCTTGGTCCATTTATTTTGACCACAAATAACTTAACAAGTCTGTGTGTGAAGCTGAAAATGTTATGGCCAACACATTGCCGCCACAATGGCATGGTGACATGCCACCATCACAAATATTCAAAAGATGTGAGGCAGACAGTTTTTGCACATTTGGGCGCTCAATTTGCTCGAATTGGCCGCATCATTAACATTAAGAACTCGTGCGTTTGTCAATTGAATGGAGCTACTGTTTCACTCTTCTCTCATTGTGTCTATTGTTTCCAATCACTTGTCGGCGAGCTAACACGTTTTTTTACAAGCGAAAGTTTTACTGAATCAATTTTTAAGTTGCGCGTGATGATGAATGGCGGTATGAATTGATTTATTTTTCCAGTTTAATTTTCAATTCGTAAAAAAAATATGAGTTATTCATGAGAGGTGATTTCCAAAATCCCAAAGGTGGGGGAAAATCATGACCACTCAAATGTGGTTCACCAATCAGTTGGCCTCAACATTTCACATTCTCTGCTAATATGGATAGAAGAGGGAGGAGCAGCTCTTTGGCAGATTTTGATTTTTGTGTGGAAAGCTACCTTGGAATGGAAAGCTTTTTGAGTGCTAATTACTTGGGAATGTTCAGAATCGATTCATTTGCCGAAATTCCCATGAAACTTTGAAATTACCCCCCTTTTAAGAACGATGAATTGGGATTCTGCACCTGGAATGACTGAATCCTCTATAGGGAAGTTCCATTCTTCTTATATATAAAATCTTCTTATATATAAAAATAAATTTGTGTTTGTTTGTTTGTTTGTTCTGGTTCCTTACAGACTCAAAAACGGCTTAACCGATTTTCTTGAAATTTTCACTGATGGTGTATAATGATCCCGTGGTGATATCTGAAGGGGGAGCGGACCCTCCCCCTTACTCTAATTTTCAGAAACGCCAGATTTCGGAGATGGGTGGTGCGATTCAAGCGAAATTTTGTGTGCTTCTTATAGCACCCTACAAACAAAAATTTGGTAACCAAATTTCGGATGGGGTACCCACCCCCAAAACCTGTCATATATATAAGCGCCAATCACGACAATATGGGACTCAAATAAAAGGTATTTAAGATTAGAAAACGTATCTGATATCGAATTGTCGAACCAAGTGTTTGGGGGACCACCCCAACCCCCAAAACCCTCCTAAATCAGACATATTTACCGACCATGGCAATATGGGACTCAAATGAAAGGTGTGTGCGTTTAAAATACGAATCTGATATCCAAATTTTCAGTTTCTGGGGGTCCACCCCTTCCCCAAAACACCCCCCAAACAGGACATATTTACTGGCCATGGCAATATGGGGCTGTAATAAGAGGTATTTAAGAGAAGAACACGAATCTGATATATATTTTCAAAGCCAAGTTACTGAACGACCACCCCATCCCCCAAAACACCCCCCAAACTGTACATGTTTGCCGACTATGGAAAAATGGATCTCAAAAGAAGGGTATTTGGGAGTAGACCATGAATCTCACATCAACATTCGGGACCAACTGTCTAGGGGACCTCCCACCACCATAACCACCCCCAAGTACGACGTATTTGCTCACCAAGACAATTTGGGTCTTCAAGACTGTGGAGCTCGATATTCATAGTTTTTAGGGCCCATTCCCCAAACCGGACACCCCTTTCAATAAGGAGTTAAAGTGAATGGCATTTGAGATTAGAAAACGAATTTGATATCCAATTTTGAGGCCTATGGCAATATGGGGTTCAAATATATGAGAATAGAGCACGTTGCTGATATATTTTCAGGGCTTAGTGCTTGAGGGACCACCCCACTCACCGAAACACCCCTAAATCAGGCATATTTACCGACCATGTCAATGTGGGGCTTAAATGAAAGGAATTGGAGGTAGAGCAAGAATTGATACCCACTTTCGGGACCAATTTTCTGGGGGTCTACCCTTTTCCCAAAATACCGCACAAACAGCTATTTTTACTGACCATCGCAATATGGGGCTTAAGTATAGGTGTTTGGGAGTAGAATACGAATTTTATATCCAAATGTAGAACCATGGATATAAGGCATCACCCCTTCCCCAAAACACCCCCCCCCCCCCCCCCCCCAAAAGGTTAACATTTTTCGACCATGTCAATATGTGGGTCAAATGAATGGTATTTGAGTAAGAAAACGAAATTGATAACCAATTTTCCACGTTTCTGGGATTCTACACCACCCCCTATACCCACCAACCACCATCCTGGGGGCCTTTCCACTTCCAAAATCCCCCAGAAAAAATTTCGACCAAATTTTTTATAGGAAAAATTTCGATCAAATTTTTTATAGAAAAAATTTCGATCAAATTTTTTATAGAAAAAATTTCGACCAAATTTTTTATAGGAAAAATTTCGACCAAATTTATAGAAAAAATTTCGATCAAATTTTTTATAGAAAAAATTTCGATCAAATTTTTTATAGAAAAAATTTCGTTCAAATTTTTTATAGAAAAAATTTCGACCAAATTTTTTATAGGAAAAATTGCGACCAAATTTTTTATAGAAAAAATTTGGACCAAATTTTTTATAGAAAAAATTTCGACCAAATTTTTTATAGAAAAAATTTCGACCAAATTTTTTATAGAAAAAATTTCGACCAAAGTTTTTATAGAAAAAATTTCGACCAAATTTTTTATGGAAAAAATTTCGACCAAATTTTTCATAGAAAAAATTTCGACCAAATTTTTTATAGAAAAAATTTCGCCCAATTTTTTATAGAAAAAATTTCGACCACATTTTTTATAGAAAAAATTTCGACCACATTTTTTTATAGAAAAAATTTCGACCAAATTTTTTATAGAAAAAATTTCGACCAAATTTTTTATAGAAAAAATTTCGACCAAATTTTTTATAAAAAAAATTTCGACCAAATTTTTTGTAGAAAAAATTTCGACCAAATTTTTTATAAAAAAAATTTTTTGTAGAAAAAATTTCGACCAAATTTTTTATAGAAAAAATTTCGACCAAATTTTTTATAGAAAAAATTTCGACCAAATTTTTTATAGAAAAAATTTCGACCAAATTTTTTATAGAAAAAATTTCGACCAAATTTTTTATAGAAAAAATTTCGACCAAATTTTTTATAGAAAAAATTTCGACCAAATTTTTTATAGAAAAAATTTCGCCCAATTTTTTTATAGAAAAAATTTCGACCACATTTTTTATAGAAAAAATTTCGACCACATTTTTTATAGAAAAAATTTCGACCACATTTTTTATAAAAAAAATTTCGACCAAATTTTTTATAAAAAAAATTTCGACCAAATTTTTTATAGAAAAAATTTCGACCAAATTTTTTATAGAAAAAATTTCGACCAAATTTTTTATAGAAAAAATTTCGACCAAATTTTTTATAGAAAAAAATTCGACCAAATTTTTTATAGAAAAAAATTCGACCAAATTTTTTATAGAAAAAATTTTTAACTAATTTCTATAGACCTATTTTTTTTTGTGGCAAAAATTCCGACCAAATTTGTTATGGAAATTTTAAATTGGCCTTATCTCTTAAACTAAGGATCCTAGTTCAAAAGCCAAAACAAGTAAAAAGGCATTTATCTCGGCCGAGACAAACTATCGATACCCAAGGCCTCGGATATATATTGACCACCTTTCGTCATAATACGGTGAAAAACGTATCATTTATATCTTAATATGGTCCTATTTGCGCCAAACTAGACACGGACGTCGAGGAGCCTAACCCAATATATTCCTGATCGTCATGTCCGTCTGTCTGTCGTCCGTCCATATAAACCGATCTTGGGTCTTGACTTCTCGAGCTTCCAGAGAGCTCAATTCTTACCCGATTTTGCACATATCAATTTGGTATGACATCCAACAACTGTGTCAAGTATAGTCTAAATCAGCCTATATCCTGATATAGCTGCCATATAAACCGATCTCCCGATTTGATTTCTTGAGCCTCTGGAGGGCGCGATTGTTATCTAATTTGGCTGAAATTTTGCACATGTCGTTTTCGTATGACTGCAAACAACTGTGTCAAGTATGGTCTAAATCAGTATTTATCCTGATATAGCTGCCATATAAACCGATCACCCGTTTAGACTTCTTGAGCCTCTAGAGGGCGCGATTGTTGTCTAATTTTTCTGAAATTTTGCACATGTCGTTTTCGTATGACTTTCACCAACGGTATCGTCTAAATCAGTTTATAACATGATATAGTCGCCATATAAATTGATCACCTGATTTGACTTATTGAGTCCTAGATGGCGCAATTCGACCCGGCCGAACCCGCTTTTACTTTTTACTTATTTGTAATAAAACTTTATGTTGGATAGAGTTTTATTGAACTGTTGGTTATTGAATTGAATTGAATTTCAAATAAATACTCAAAAGAATTGTGTAAATATACGAATGTCCACCTCCTCCAGATGGACGAATGGGTAGAGCTAAACTGCACTTCTTGTTAAATTATCTACATGCATAATAAGTGCAATCATTAAAAGTCGATATCATCGCTTCATAAAGAAATAATTCAATTCAAAATCCATTATTTATTGTTAACAGTCAACAGCTTGTATCATAATGATGTGACTTGATTCACATTTGTTTGAGTCCACTACTCTGTCCGGCTATGAAGCACACACATACATGTGCTTCATAGAGTGTGTGAATACGAACATGTCTCAATAGCTTCACATCACATGCAATACGTTTTCACATAAATTGGTGCATTGTTCCTAATGCCAGACAGACTACAGGATAAAACATCCAATCTATTCAGTTAAGAGGTTTGTGATTCAAATTAAAATTTCAGTTATGATTTCGATGACAGAGGGAGAAATGGAGAGAGAGAGAAAAATAACATGGACTCGAATGCCATTGTTGCAATTATTTTCATTTGTTTCGAATATATTGCAGATGATTTTAAATTGTATTCGCACACACACAAACACACATAGGAGCCATGGGGATATTGTATTGATTAGTTGCGATTTTATTGAGCCATATACACATGCCATGGTAACTGGTATGGAATTCACTTTGAGTTTCGAAAGTAATGTGAAATTGATATGAGATTTATTTTGATAGAAATAGTAATGCATTTATTGTTTATGAAAAATTTGCTCTCTAATAAAAATTTTTAGATCTTAATTTTGCAAATTATGGGTTGCCCAAAAAGTAATTGCGTAATTTTTAAAAGAAAGTAAATGCATTTTTAATAAATCTTAGAATGAACTTTAATCCAATCACAGAGTCACAAGCTAGGGAAAAATTTGTCAACGCCGAAAAATGAAAAATCCGCAATTACTTTTTGGGCAACCCAATAACTTGCTAACAAGACGTGCTTCCCTAGGTAACGACCAGCGGAGCATAGTTTTGACAGCGCATATTGAAAGCTCCTCGTTTTATACGGTGAATGAGGATGCCTCTACTAAGATTACGAGAAAGTGCAGAGGCTCGCCTGACCTTTCCATTGCATCCCTTGATCTCCTGAGTGACGTTTACTGGCAAGCCGTCATTTCATTGGGATCAAACCACATCGCCATAATTTTCGCCATCGACCGACCATCCGACTTCATAACCTCTCAGCGTTTATCAAACAGAACAAGTGAAAAGGCGTTAAGTTCGGTCAGGCCGAACTTTGGATACCCACCATCTCGGGTATATATGTAAACCACCTTTCATCATAATCCGGTGAATAATGCATAATTTATGCCCCCATAACAGCTTTATCGGAATATGGTCCAAGTCATACAAGTCATTGTTCAATTTTGTAGAACAAAATATTGGTCTTTTTGGTACCCATATCCAAATATAGACCGATTTGAATCATATACGACACGAATGTCGAAAAGCCTAACATAAGTCCCTGTGTAAAATTTCGGCGTAATCGGCCCAAAACCCTAAATCGAGAGACTGGTCTATATGACAGTTATATCCAAATCTGAAACGATCTGAGCCAAATTGAAGAAAAATGTTAAAGGGCCCAAATTTCGGCGAAATCGGACAATAAATGCGACCTTTATGGGCCCAAGACCCAAAATCGAGAGATCGATTTATATGACAGCTATATCCAAATCTTTACCGATCTGAGCCGTATTGCAGAAAGATGTCGAGGAGCCCAACATAAGTCACTGTCCCAAATTTCGACGACATCGGACAATAAATGCGCCTTTTATGGGACCAAAACCTTATATTGAGAGATCGGTCAATATGGCAGCTATATCCAAATCTGGAGCGATCTAAGCCAAATTGAAGAGGGATGTCAAAAGGCATAACGCAACTCACTGTCCCAAATTTCGGCGACATCGGACAATAAATGCTCCTTTTATGGGGCCAAAACCTTAAATCGAGAGATCGATCTATATGGCAGCTATATTCAAATCTGGACCCATCTGGGTCAAATTGAAGAAGAATGTCGAAGGGCCTATGGCAGCTCATTTTCCCAAATTTCGGCGAAATCGGAAAATAAATGCTCCTTTGATGGCGCCAAAACCTTATATCGAAAGATCAGTCTATATGGCAGCTATATCCAAATCTGAACCGATCTGAGCAAAATTGAAGAAGAATGTTGAAGGGCCTAACACAACTTACTGTCCCAAATTTCGGCGAAATCGGACAATAAATGCGACTTTTATGGGCCCAGACCCAAAATCGAGATATTGATCTATATGGCAGCTATATCCAAATCTGAACCGATCTGAGTCAAATTGAAGAAGAATGTTGAAGGGCCTAACACAACTCACTGTCCCAAATTTCGACAACATCGGACAATAAATGCGCCTTTTATGGGCCCAAAACCATAAATCGAGGCAAGCTATATGGCAGCTATATCCAAATCTGAACCGATCTGGGCCAAATTGCATAAAGTTATTGAACAGCCTAACACAACTCACTGTCCCAAATTTCGACGACATCGAAAAATAAATGCGCCTTTTATGGGCCCAAGACCCTAAGTCGCGAGATCGATCTTTGTGGCAGCTATATCCAAATCTGGTCCGATCTGGTCCAAATTGAAGATGAATGTCGAGCGGCCTAACATAACTAACTGTCCCAAATTTCAACAAAATCGGATTATAAAAGTGGCTTTTATGGGCCTAAGACCCCAAATCGGCGGATCGGTCTATATGGGGGCAATATCGAGATATAGTCCGATATAGCCCATCTTCGAACGTAACCTGCTTATGGATTAGACTTTTACGCTGATCAAGAATATATATACTTATATAGGTTGATGCGTTGCAAACGGAATGACAAAATGAATATACCCCCATCTTTTGGTGGCGGGTGTAAAAAGGCCAACTGGGTCGGCATCAGTGAGTACGCCGTGAGTTTCGCCGCTTTAGTAAACTGACACCCCCCTCAAATGTGGTAGATGCTGAGAGGAAATTCCGAGTCATTTTTAACGCAGCAGCCGCTCGCTTTATACCAGCTGGTCTAACACCCCAATTGCGTCCCAATTTCCTGGCGTAGGCAGTGGTACTCGCGGACAAGCGTGGTTGGATGGACCCCTCAACCCAGAATCATCGAGCTGAATCTGGAAATAAATAGGGTAGTCAAGGAACATAAGTGGAATTTGTGGCTGGAACACTTGCAGTAATGCAACTTAGGCACCGGATTAGGCAAGCTGTAGTCTACTGTTAAGTCACTCTCGAACCCCGGTACACGGGAAAACAGGATCACATTTTGCGAAGTAACTGTGACTGATACGAAGAGGTGAGCCAGGTTGTTCAGCCGTCAATTTATTGTGCATCCCGAGACTGACAGGGCTAGAAGGAGAGTCATTCATCGTATCCGTGGTCTCCGAGCCGATGGACAGCCATCACAATTTACCGTGGGTGAAGTTACAAATATCATCCATGGCGCCAAATCATTCAATGTTTTGGGCCCCGATGAAATTTCTATGCAGATGCAGTTCAGTTGTAAGGTACTCGACCTGGAGTTGAGTATCTTACTACTGTCCTTAATCTGTCATTCAACACTCTTATAGTTCCCGATATCTGGAACGTGGGCTGAGTGATGCCGCTACTGAAGCGAGTTTGGGAGAGTCGTATAAACCGATTTTTCTTCTCTTACCAGTAGCCAAGACGCTTGAGGCACTACTCCTCCCGAGCCTCGTTGGAGAATTTCCATTCGCCGGGCATCAGCATGGATTTCGACGACTGCATAGCACAACAGCTGCTTTGCAGGCGATCACAGCGCACATAGGGCGGTCCTCGTGACACTGGACCTATCGAAGGCAATCGTAGCCATGCCAAACTATTTAAGGAGTTCGCCAACACATCGCTTCAGAAGCGATTCGAAGCACTGTAGAGTGAAACTGGGAGTTCCTCAAAGCGGGGTAATATCTCCGGCACTGTTTAACCGCTACCTAACCCCCATTCCACGACAACTATATAGAGCTCTAATTTAACTCCTTCGCCTTCCATAGGCTCAAGAACTTAGATCGGTCTGGTGCGATTGGGCCAGCTCAAGAACATCGTTTATTTATTGTATTATCTTAAAATTTTTGCAACGATCAAGAATATGTATATATGTACATTTTGTAGGGTCGGAGATGTATATTTCAATATGTTGCAAAACAAATGACAAAGAAATCAATTTACACTACAAAGTTGTGGTAATGTTTGTGGCGAGTAAATTACTGCTGAGGTTATACTTAATACACTTTCAACGAATTTGTTATGAATAATTTGGTAACGCCATTCGTTTTGGTGGTTGTCTTTACTACAAATCTGCTAATGTTCTCGGTGAATATAGATGGCGCTTTCAATATAAAATGCTATAAACCAGTTATCGACATATCGATATGCTGACACAGATTCTGTTATTGTCATTGCAGTCTGCCTTTAAATTAGTGCTACACAGTGCAACGGGGGCAAACTTCTCACATATTAATGAGTGCTGCTGTCAAGTTTAAGTTCAATGAGACGTGACTTCCTTTATAGCCGAGTCCGAACGGCTTGCCTCAGTGCGACACCTCTTTGGGGTATAGCTGGCAAACTATCGATGGCCGCAACATTCGATATTTCTAATATTAAATATCTATAGTATCGATCTATTCAAGAAGGATTTAATTGGATGTCTAACGCGAACAGTTGTTAACAGCCAGCAGGGTTTGACAGCATTTAGTTGTACAAATGTTGTTTGCCTTCTCTTAGTCGTTATCTTCTTTCTCGCATATTCTCTGCTCATGTACGCACACGTATGCACACACGCACTTAAATTTGTTTGCGTGTGTAAGCAAAACGCCGATCAGCTTGATGACAAGATGGCGGACCATATGATTTGTGATTGTAGAGGTTTTGGCTGAACTTAGGAATTAGAAACTGGCAAAAATTTGGATTTCCTAAAAGATGGTAGATTTGGTTAAATCTCGGAAATATATCCATTCAATGTCGGTGATATGGAATTAAAAAGCAGAAAGAAATACGAAAAACAAACGAAATCAGGTTTCAGTAAGCCACGAGGGAGAGTTCGGTTGCTTAGCCTTACCAAAATGGTTCCTCTTTAAGAAAACGTAGAAATTTATGGTTAAGTAGACGATGACTTTTAACTTTATTATTCGATGGTAACAAATTGAATGAACGAGAAATCACTCGGTGAGCTAATACAAAAGAACAAGTAGTAAACTTAACGCAACTACTTTTTAGCCTTATCTAAGATGAAAAGTGACATCTGGATATGAAAATTCATTTGACTTAACACTAAACGGCGAAGGTATGCGGCATAAACATTCCGGCCCCTCTTGCAGTAATGCAAATATTAAAAAGTTGCCTTATTTTCTAAAGGAATTCATAATAAATTGTATAATTCATATTTGATATTTCAAATGTTTATAATAAAATAGGCTACTAAGCTGAGCACGATCCAGACAAAACCCATCCAAATATAGTATTAGTTGCAACGGGAAGCCCGGCATTGCTTGGTAGAAGACCTGGTAGAATTATCTTGGCGTATAAGTCGGATCCAAAAACGATGTCGAATGGTCCACTTTGATAAAATTGGGGATCCGCCAACTTCATGTTTGGGAACTTGTCTGCAGTTGTTGCTGGAATTGATCTTTTTGGGGTGTCCATAGATATGCGATGGTTCACAGTCATCATGGTTTCTAATAACCTGTTGGTGATACATTTGGAATGGATCGCGACAGGGCAGATAGTTTCGCTGCCAAGAGTAGTAGTAGTTAGCCCAATTTTCTCTATCAATCGCTGTGAAATTTTGCTAATAGATGTGCATGGATCTATTACGGCTCTGACCGAGTGCTTTTTCTTGCCATGGAGTACATCTACCACGGCCGTTGGGAAAAGATTAGTTGTATGGGGACTGGTAAGTGTTTCAAGGCTCACGGCTTGAGATATGGTTGTTGTTGTTGGACGTTTATGTTGGGTTGTTGTTGAACGTTTGGGTTTTTGATAGTTATCCTTGGCTTCTGTTTTTTGGTTGTCGTGTTTCTCGGAGTGGATATGCAAATAGGAATGATGACTGCCTCCACAATGTTTGCATCCTAAGCTAGAAAAACATTTTCCGGATGAATGCGTATGGGCCAAGCAATTGGGACAGTAGTTATTAGCTATAACTGCATGCAAACGTTTATCGACGGTCATGCAGAGAAATTTCTGGCATTTTCGCAGCCCATGGTTGCCCTTACACAATCTGCAATTAAAGCTGAACTTGGTGCGACGTCCTTTGGACACTTTACATTTTATCGAAGGCATACTGAAATTAAATAAGGATATATTGTAATAAAATTTAGCAAGGAGGGAGGAGAACAATTTTCACTATCGGACGAGTGATTATACCCCTTGTCGTGACAATATCGGCCACTCTTACCAAATGGTCTTTCCCAGTATAAATTTTAGAAACTCTACCCAGTCTCCACTCATTTGGGGGTAAACAATCATCTCGAATAACGACCATAGAGCCAACTTCTAAGTTCTTCTGAGGGGTTTGCCATTTCATACGTTTATGTATTTCTTTGATATATTCATGTTTCCATCGGATGCTAAATTGTTGGCATAGAGCCCTTACTCGACGCCAACGGTTTAAAACGGAAAGATTGCCATCGGACTCCGATGGTTCGGCAATGGAGAGGATCGGACCACCGGTAAGAAAGTGACCAGGCGTCAATGCCAATAGGTCATTTGGATCCTCAGATACCGGAGAAATTGGCCTGGAATTTAAGCAGGCTTCAATTCGGGCTAGAATTGTAGCGAACTCTTCCAGAGTAAATTTATGATTGCCAGCCATTTTACGGAAATGTAGCTTAAAACTTTTTACCCCGGCTTCCCAGAGTCCTCCCATGTGAGGAGCTCCCGGGGGTATAAAGTGCCATGTTATACTCTGGTACGAAAAATTTGCGGATATTGAATCGCGGGAACAGCGAAGAAAATTCTGAGAGATTTCTTTAGAAGCGCCCACGAAGGTGGTACCATTGTCTGAATATAGATTACGTGGACACCCTCGTCGTGACACGAATCTGTGAAAGGAAGCTAGAAATGCTGCAGTGGAAAGGGAAGTAGTGAACTCGAGATGGATTGCTCTCGTGGCGAAGCAGACAAAGATACACACATATCCCTTTGTAGTTTTGCAAGAACGCCCTGTATATGCCTTTATCTCGAAGGGGCCTGCAAAGTCTAACCCCGTATTCGTAAAGGGGCGGGATAGTGTTGTCCGCTCTGGAGGAAGGGTTCCCATCAATTGCTTTTGCAACTTATGCTTAGCAATAACGCAAATCTTGCAATTGTGAACGGTAGATTTGATGAGATTCTTAGCTCTAGGCATCCAGAATTGGAGCCGTAGCATACGAAGCATCAGATTGTTTCCGCCATGTAATGTTATGGTATGAATGAAACGTAGTAAAAGCCTGGAAAACGTACTGTGGTATGGAAGTATAATCGGATATTTTTCGTCATAAGTTAAGCTTTCTGACCCAGCGATACGGCTACAAACCCGCATGAGACCATTCTTGTCTATAAAGGGATTGAGATTAGAAAGTGAACTAGAGGTGGGTATTAGCTCCTTCTGAGAAAGTTTGCGATATTCGTTTGGATATTGGTGCATTTGCGCCAACTTAATTATCGAATTTCTAGTCGTCTCGATGACATCTCCCTCAGAATGAATACTGTCATTTGAAGCCCTACTGCCCTTCAGACTGGCAATAAATCGGTACACGTATGACATTACTCGGAGCGCCCTTCCTAGGCAAGAAAATCGGTCAAGAAGGTCTTCGAAATTCGGAAAGTACGCGAAATTATTTTGAACTTGGCGAACCTCCATTAGAGTTTCGTCAATCTGGACCGAACTTGGTATTGGCCACAAACTTGGAGGAAGTTGCAACCATGGCGGTCCACACCACCATGTACAATTACCGGAAAGCTCTTTCGGATAAGCACCCCAAGAGGCAATGTCTGCAGGATTGTGTCTAGATTCCACATGGGACCAATTGTCCCCACTGATAATCTCGGAAATTTTGGAAACCCGATTGGCTATGAACGTTTTCCAAAGGAATGCAGGTTTCTTCAACCATGCTAGGACAATCATGGAATCCGACCAGCAAAAGATTTTCGTATTCGGAATAGGGAAAACCTGCATCAATGCCTCAATCGTCTCGGCAAGTAAAAGTGCGGCGCAAAGTTCTAGCCTTGGGATCGAAACGGTTTTCAAAGGAGATACCCTGGACTTTGCCACGAGTAAATAGGTATTTATATTGCCATTGGAATCGATGGTGCGTGAATAAATGGTAGCGGCATATGCCTTCTCGGAGGCGTCACAGAAGCCATGCAGTTGCACCTCGCAGTCGGGTGTGTATTGTACCCAACGGGAAATACGGAGGTCATTTATATCAGAATAATTGGCCAAGAAATCTAACCAATTAGTCAATAAATGTGTCGGAACTGGGCTGTCCCAGTCGGTATTGGAGGCCCATATATCTCGCATTAATAGTTTGGCTAGTACAATATATGGACAAAGCCAGCCAGCGGGATCAAACAGTTTAGATATCTCGGATAAAATGAACCTCTTAGTAGGCCTCTCCTTAGGCCTGATGGCTTTGGCAGAAAAATAGAAATAATCATATCTGGCGTTCCACCTTACGCCCAAAGTTTTAGCCGTGCTATTGTCATTAAACTGTAGGAAATCTTCATTGAGTAAATGTTCCCTAGGAATGGAAGCAAGGAATTCGGATGAATTGGAGGTCCATTTCCTCAATGCGAATCCAGCGGATTCCAGGGCAGCAGTCAGTTCTGTCTGGACCTTAATGGCTGATGACACGTCATGGCCTCCTGCCATAACATCATCTACGTACATACACGACATTAAAACATGACTAGCTAGCGGATAAACATCCTTAATGTCAGTGGCTAGCTGTTGAATTGTACGAAGTGCGAGATATGGGGCGCAATTCAATCCAAACGTAACCGTTTGGAGCTCATATTCGTGGAGGTTGTCGTTTGGATCATCCCTAAAGATTATACGCTGGAAGGGTGTGTGGCTAGGATTAACGGAAATCTGGCGGTACATCTTTTCAATATCGCTGTTAAAGACGATTTTGTAAAAGCGCCATTGGAGAAGCAAACTAGTCAGGTCAAGTTGGAGGGACGGTCCGCAGTAAAGGACGTCGTTCAAGCTTACACCATTCGAAGTTGGATTCGAAGCATTGAAGACGACGCGGACCTTCGTAGTCACGCTGTCAGGGCGAACCACAGCATGATGTGGAAGGAAATATCTGGAATCATCTTGGGAAGGATTTGACGGAACCTCTTTCATATGGCCAAGTTCCAAGTATTCCTTGAGCACTTTGTCATATTGTACCTTCAGATCTGGTGTTCTAATCAAACGATTCTCGTTCCGAAAATATTGGGCCGTTACATTCCTCTTCGACGGACCTAGTCTCAAAGTATTTCCAAACTCTTTCTTGAATGGCAATGATACAACATATCGGCCCGTTGGGCCCCTTCGCGTGGACTCAGCAAAGTACTCTTCACAGTATTTGTCATCATCCGACATGTGTTTTCGTTTAGGAATATCTTCCATCTCAAAAAATTTGGATATCCTCTCACCGAGCGCTAACTCGTTAAAGTAGGAGACCGTTGTTCGAAAGGAGGAAATATTATCAGAAGCAACAGGCCCTGTCAAAATCCATCCGAACACTGTCTCTTGAGCCATCAGTGTTCCACAAACCTTGTGTCTCACCCCACCAAGCATTACCTGAGGAATTAAGTCTGCCCCGATCAGAATATCAATGTATGATGTTCGAAAGAAATCAGGATCCGCCAGACGAATGTCCGGTAAACGGGAAAACATGTCGCTATCAGCCGTAAAGGTGGGCAATGAAGATGTCAGTCGGGGAAGAACGATTGCGGAAGCATTTATGAAAATTCCGGAGTCTATGGGTGAACTTAAACATAAGTCGCATATTTTCTGTGAACATGCGGACACACACCCATTCAGCCCGGAGATCTGGGCGGATATCCTTTTGCTATTAAGTCGAAGAAGGTTGAAAAGGTGTTCAGAAATGAACGAAGCTTCTGAACCAGAATCAAATACAGCCCTTGCTTTAAATATCTCACCTCTATGAAGGATGTGAATAATTGCTGTACCAAGGAGAACCTTTCTGGATGTGGTAGCAGCACAAGACTGAATTGTCACACCGCTAGAAATTTGGGGCGTATCTTCGGATGTGGACTGTAGAACTGGTGTATTTGGAGCGGTGATATATTGGTTACCCGATTCAGTTCCTGTATTGCAAAGCAAGGTATTATGTCTTCGTTGACATTTCGAACAATTAAATGCACTTTTGCAATCTTTTACCACATGTCCCTTCGAAAAGCAATTCAAGCATAGCTTTATCTTCTTTATAAAAGCCAACTTGTCGTTGTAGCACATGCTTATAAACTTTGGGCACACTCGGATTGTATGTGATACGTCTGGACAAAGTTTACAAGGAGGAAGAGCTAAGCTGTTCTGATAAGAATTAACCCGTTTCTGACCGGATAGTTTGACATTAACTTTGGGAGGTTCGCTCGATTTAGAAGTGGAAGGCTGATCACTTAAATTTCGAACCGTCTCCAACGTTTGGTATCGGCTAGTGAGGAAGGAATCAAGGTCCTTCCAGGACGGACATTCTGTCTTGTTATTGACAGACTGCTCCCATAATGAAAGGGTATTTTCGGGAAGTCGAGTGCTACATAGGTAGACGAAAATAGGGTCCCAACCTTGTATCTCGATCTGGTAGAGTTTCAGAGCAGATATTATGCTGTTGATGGAATTTTGAATCTCCTTTATGGAGTCTCCGGATTCGACAGATATTCTTTGAAGGCTAAACAAAACCTTCAGTTGGCTATTTATAAGCAACCTCCTGTTTTCATACCGAACTTGCAGAGCTTTCCAGGCAATATCAAAGCCCTCATTGGTCAATGGGGCTTTGCGGACAATATCCCTGGCTTCATCTCGCGTTTTATTATTCAAATGGAAAAGCTTTTCCACCGGTGAAAGCCTCGAATTCTTTATATAGATGGCCGTAAACAAGTCTCGGAAGGTCGGCCAAGCTAGATAATCTCCGTGAAAGAGCTCTGTGTCACACGGTGGTAAATGAACTGACGGATATTCATCTCGGACGGAAGATGTATTCATCGGGATTGGATTGGATATCGACGCCCGTTTGGATTCTATACAGGCACTTATCTTAGCTACAGAATCGACATATGTAGTGTAAGTGCTGTGGTACCGGGCTCGAATAGTCTCAAGATCAGCTTTGCTATTCTCGTCCGCAGAAGCCATTAGTTCCTGAACACTTTCCTCATACGTGGGTTTCATTCTCTGCCAAATATCTCGCAGTTCTTCCTTATGTACCTCCAAAGAGTAGACTGAAGAATTGTTGAGAGATTCTCCGCAAATATCGGCGTTGAAAATAATCAAAGCGTCAGATATTTGCGTAAACCTTGTCAAAGCGGACATTCTGACCACACAATAGTCCAAACCTCAGAATCTCAACGAACATATATATCAATATTAGAAAAATATCTGTAAACCCCGTTCAAAAAGAGTATAAGAAAATTAAATGTAAAACGAATGAATTCAAAACTTCGATCCAATCAACTTCCTGCCCTTTTGGAGCAAAAACAAAATTCAAAATATACTCCAAAATTTAACCTCAATTAGAAAAACATTTCATATGTGGGCAAACGCAATTGGATTGAAAATCGAAGACCACAAATGCAGCCATGTGGAATATTCTCACATAAGTTGTATCCGTACAATGGACTAGAAGGAAAATTTCGTTTATGGCAGGGTAATTCAATGGTAAATTTAATAATTTTTAAGAAAAAATGAACGAAAAAAATAGTCTACAAATGATGCAACTCGTATCGGAAATCCAAAAAAATTATCGTAGGAACAACAAAACCTAAAGACCATTCACGAATCTGATCTAATATAGTTTAGCTCGACTTCACTTTTATTATCTCACAAAATACCTGCATTAATCCCCAGAATTTGGTTCAAATTTGGTATTCTTCCTTGATGTTCTTTTCTCCTTCTGGGCCATGAACTTGGTGTAGGATTATAGAGGTTAAGGCTTCTTCACTGCCCTTAATGCCGTCTTCTAACTGATGGAGTCTTTATGATCCAGCCTCTTTTGGAATTCTTCCCAAAGTATATATCGCCAAAATACTTTTGTCTCTATGTTGTGTTCAACCAAAAATAAACACAAAAACTAAGGTCCTCTGACGTATCTCGTTCAGCAATGAAATTTACTCTTTATAGTCCGCAGTTTCAAAAATCGATAAATGTAGCAAGTAGCACTTTCTAACTTTTCTATATTTAATTCACACACGTTGCTTTGATCAACAATATCAGTAATGACAAATAGGGCGAACAAAGGCAAAATAATGACAGTATAAAAACGATGTAAGTGGATATGGCTTCCGACAACACACTGCCCTTTTGATATTTTACTTCTCCTTCAATTTTATGATCTGATTATCATGAATACATAAACGGTACCCATAATGGAGTGTTATAAATCCCTATGGAAGGGAACCTGTTTTAATAGTCAGCTGAATCAAAACAAAAACGAAACTGTGCTACCGCTGCTCACGACTGCTATATCAATTCGCTGTTGCTATCTATTATGGAGCAGTGCTGTAGCAGATCTTGACCAACGATTGACGCGTATGTCAACAAAACAGGCAAAAATTAGCATTGATATTCCCAATTAAAGTGCCGAATCAAATGGATTGAAGAGGAATGGGATTCTCACCACTGGGTATGTTAAATCGATGCCCAACAAAGAGATTGGAAGTTTATTTTCGCCTTACACAATGTACGAGCAATTGTACCAAATTATTGGAATATAAATGTTGTTGCTATCTAAGAGCACATATGTAGTCTCATTTAGATTTTTTTTTTTTTTTTGTTTTTCTTTTTTGGACTTCTATGTTAAATGCACCATTTAACACCTGTCTCCGCAGAAAAGGAACTTTGTGAGGAAAAACACGTTACGTAACTTCTGTCCCTCTACTTTTATACGAAAATGGTTTTTCATTAGCCGAACATACCTGGATTCGATTTTATTTCTGCTTAAACGAAATTGCAATTGTGGATGAAAAATTTCTTTTAGGCTTTCCAGAATCCGGTTCGAAGGACCATGTAGAGCTTTTGGCTGAACTTAGGAATTAGAAACTGGCAAAAATTTGGATTTCCTAAAAGATGGTAGATTTGGTTAAATCTCGGAAATATATCCATTCAATGTCGGTGATATGGAATTAAAAAGCAGAAAGAAATACGAAAAACAAACGAAATCAGGTTTCAGTAAGCCACGAGGGAGAGTTCGGTTGCTTAGCCTTACCAAAATGGTTCCTCTTTAAGAAAACGTAGAAATTTATGGTTAAGTAGACGATGACTTTTAACTTTATTATTCGATGGTAACAAATTGAATGAACGAGAAATCACTCGGTGAGCTAATACAAAAGAACAAGTAGTAAACTTAACGCAACTACTTTTTAGCCTTATCTAAGATGAAAAGTGACATCTGGATATGAAAATTCATTTGACTTAACACTAAACGGCGAAGGTATGCGGCATAAACAGTGATTGTTGTACATATGAGACCACCTTTAATTGTTTCGCCATGGATGCGATAGTTAATTTCCCGTCACCTATAATTCAAACGAAAATGAGAAGTGACAATCGGGAGATCGATTTCTATAGAAGCAATATCAATGCACAAATATAATAAAAAAAAATAATAATAATAAAAAAAAAATAAAAATAAAACCAAATTCAATGAAGTCAGTTGGAAGTCATAAGAGAAATAAGTGTATAAAATAATTGTAAAAATTTTAGCCACATGGTTTAGTCAAATTTTAAACCATGTTTCCGCTGAAGCGCAAATCCACTTGATTTGAGATAATCTCCAAAGCCCGTTTCCACTACGAATTATTCGGTTTTTATTTGTCAACAGTGACTTTTTTGACAGCGTTTTTATTGTGATTAGCACAGTGACTTTTTTGACAGCGTTTTTATTGTGATTAGCATTTTTATTGTGTTCAGCATAGACATTGCGGTCAGCAATTAAGTTTGTGAAACGATTTTATTAAATTATTAGTAAATTTTCTAATTTCAATAAGAAATTGTCAGATGTTAAGAAAAAGTGCTGCCCAAAAATCCCAATAATAACCGGTATTCAATGCAAACGTAGTGTTGCATTTGATTCGTCGCAAATCTAGATTTTCTCCAAGTGGAAACACGGTTTTATACGATATATTTAGTGTCGGATCGCTTATGATTGTTAAATTTTGCTAAAAATGTAACTTTACTAATAGTATCGATATGAAAAATATCAATCGATATTCAGATAAAAAATAAAATATCGATAGTATCTTTGGATAGAAGTTTTAACATCGCAATGTTTTCAATACCACTCCCCTTAGTTAGTTCATGTCTGGTACTGTGTCTCCACCTAAGTGCCGGTATCTGTTAGACGCGAAAGCCGGGCAATGGCAAAGGAAATGCTCCAACGTCTCATCATCTTCCCCGCATGCCCTACACATGCTATCACTTGCCGCATCGATTTAACATAAGTGAGCTCGTAGTCCTATGTGTCCCGTCATGATACCAATAGCTATACTGACCCCCTTCTTACCTCCTTTCAGTAATACCCTCGTCTTCTCACGATCTGGATACCCCCATAGGGGGGTATCCAGATGTTACATGCGCATTCGACGCCCACTCCCTTAACTCGAACTGCGTCGACCCGAAAAGCTTCGGGTTAACCAAGTTTATTGACGGCAGTACTCTTGCCTTCACCGGCAAATCGTCTGCTCTTTCATTTCCCCTTACTCCGTTATGGCCCGGCACCCAAACGATGCAGATTTTGCCATCCTCACAGAAGGCGTTAATATCCTTCTTACACTGCAAGACTATTTGTGACCTTAACCGCCTTGTTGATATTGCACTCATGGCCATTTTACTGTCTGTCCTCCCAATCGAAACGCACCACCTCAAGCATTCCGTGATCGCCCGGATCTCCGTCTGCAGGACCGTATTATGATCAGGCAGTCTAAAACAGATCTCAGTCCCTGGGTTCTCAATGCAGACCCCCTGGCCCACTCTGTCCTCTAGCTTTGATTCATCCGTGGAACATGATCTTCCAGATGGCAATACTAGGGTTCCGTCAATCCGAAACTGTGCCGATGGCAGCAGTGTCTCGCACTTGACTTCAAGGTTCATCTCAGGTATCCGATCGGAAACCTCTTCTCTTCCTTCCAGGTTTCTTATCATCGCCTCGATTATACCGCGATGGTATGAGCTGCTCCCATCCTCAATCCATTATCCCATCGCCTTTAGTCTCATAGCCCCAGTGGCTGCCTTACGCTTAATCTGTCTCCAGTGCCCTAGCGGGCGTGGTCCTCATCGCTCCGCCTATGCCAAGACAACATGTTCTCTGAACCTCTTGTATGGTCCTTATGTTGCACTTTTTCTCCATAGCAGTCCACCAAACAACGTGTGTACGTAAAATAGAAGAATCGAGGGATTCTTCTATTTTATGCACAACTTCGTGCAGGGCAGTCTCCACCGGCCTTCCCTTGACATAGGCGTGCTGTTTGTATTTGAGCAGTTCGCTGGATGTCCTACTCTTTATCATGGTGTCCACTATACGTTCCATAATTTTGACTAGAAAGGACTTAAGGCTTATAGGTCTATAGGCCTTTTGTGTCGCATAATTTGCCTTGCCGGGTTTGGGTATAAACACCACCCTTGCCTCCTACCAGGCTTTCGGAGTATATGCAAGTCCTAGGCACGTTGTGAAAATTTTGGTCACACGAAGCGCCAGATAGTCTGCCTAGTAACGCCGCAAATATTCCATCAGGTCCAGGTGACTTAAATGGTTTGAAGCTCCTCAAGGATTCCTTCACCATAATTTCCGTATTTATAAACCTTCAATCAACGTCATTCTAAGATTCCGGTGTCTCCGTGAATCCCTTCGCATCCTATGGAAAATGGGTTTTCATAAAAAGCCTCAACATGTCTTTCGTTGTCTCTGCTCTCACTCACAGAGTGCGGCTCCTCACCATTCTCAGCGACCATCTTCCCCTTCCGTGATGGCTGTGGCCTCCTTTTATAAGTCACAGTCCTCCATGAAGACTCAGGGGCCGTGCGCGCTTCCTTAGTTCCTGTTCCAACTTTGTCTACCTCCGCAGGACCCTGTCTGGAGTCTCCATTGCGGGATGGCTGGCTTGGTTTTCCCTGAGTACTTGAAAGCGGGGAGCTCTTTTTCTTCTTCAGTATTTTAGCAGTGTTATGCTCTTTGGGAGATCTGATTCTTTTTCAAGCTTCCGTAGAAGTGCTTGGAATGTCAGTTCTATCCCTTCCAACATTCTGCACTTTCGACCGATTACGCTGCCGGTCATGCACCTTCGTCTTCTTCGTCTTGCACCGGATCGCTTTCTCGGTCTGCTTGTGAGCTTAGGAAAGCCATTGCTCATTTCTGCCGTCATCCCGATGCCCTCATCTCCCGATTCTGCTGCGATGACGGTTTCAATGACACCGTCGCTATCTGAATCCGTGTCGCAAACACCACCTTTACTTAAAGGCTGGGGACGAACTGTGCATCCCTCTGGTATCAGTCTCTTCCTCATTAATTAGTCTGACGACTAGTTGTGCGCTTGAAGCATTACTCTGGACTACAGGTGCCAAGGCACCCAAACTATAGGAGGAGAGGACAACATGCTGCGATCTGACGCCACCACCGCAGACGTTGAGTCTTTGGAGTCCATTTCTAGCCTACTCCAAAAGGCTTTAAAATTTTTTTCGTAATACGTAGTACCCATTGCGAGATACGGACATATATTTATTTTTTCTTTGAGGAGCGAAAAATACGTACCTTGTAGTGCTAATATAAAACACAGCAACTATTACAATGACCATACATCAATACATGCCTTGTAAAATCCCCATTACGCAAACTTCATTAAGTAAATCGATAACTTGTGTGATAAATCGATAAGTTTCAACTTCAATACCGAATAGTTGGTAACGGGTATTGCCATTCTCAAAATATTCGATGAATTTACATACTACAGAAAAAACAACAGCTGACCGAGATTGGACACATAAAAATTTTACAAAGGTATCGCCCATCCCAAAATAAAAATATTCACCTGTAATAATAAAAGACTAATCATTAGCAGCGATTACAAAGGTTCAAAAACAAAAACAAGTGTGGATTGAGGAAACACCCACGACGGAGCTGAGGTTAGCTGCAAAAGTAAGGTAGGTAAGCAGCAAATCATTAGTGTGTGTACAAATTACGGACAGACATGGTGCAAGTGTAAGTGTGGAATCAAATGTGTGGCCATTGTGAACAAATATTCCCAAGGATTTTTGGGTAATTCATATTGTAAAATGTAAAATCTCCATGTCTTCTGGAACATTTACTAAATATATTTTCCTATTTCCTTTTATTTTATCCCTTCATTGCTATACAGCTCTCTGCTTGATCTCTGTACGTACGTAAGTGGCCAACATGTCTCAGGCTGGAGCTGTGGGTACACCATCAGCTTTGCAAAATGGTTTTAACAAAGTGTTCATTCAACGCGACTACAGTGAAGGCACTGCTGTGAAATTTCATACCAGATTACCGGGAGAGTTGGAAGGCCTGGTAAGTGTTATATTTGTAACATGAATGAATTAATGAGAGTAGCGAAAATCTTTTTACCAATGAATCACGACATAGTGACTTCCAAGATATGCATTGTTTGAGGCAGTGCTACTGATTTCAGATAAGATTTTAAGTAAAGTGGGATGGCAACTACGCCCTTAATTGTTTTTAAAGTAATTTTTAGATTTTAAATGAGGGGCGGTTGGTAAAATAATGCAGATAGGTATGTATGCTTGTGGAAAAGTGAAGAAATTGCAGAGCTTTGGTAGTTAATGTTTTGTTTTAGCCACATTTTCATGTCGAGGTGGGGATCCTCGTCAAGCTCCTGTAGGTGAGCAAGCTCGTTTCGATCCAAAGGGCCGATCGTCGCGGGAACAATTTGCTCATTGGTTATCGAGCATATCGATATTGTCATATCGAGCATAATAGGCACTCAGTATTTGTGCAAGAGCCGTGCTACCCGGCCTTTCTCCGCTCGATAACGCTGATTGTCCGCGCCTGCCGTTGCAGCTACTTCGTATGGAGGATTCCACTATCTGTGCCTGTGGACGACCTGTAGCTCCCAGCTAAGCTTCTCTTGATAGCAATGAACACCACAGAGAGCGGATCTCAATGTTTCAGCCTGTGTGGTGCTCACAGCTATCCCGTGCCGGGCAGTGTGACACCTCTTTGGGTAAAAGTTTTTACATTGCATAGTACCTAACAATGTCGCCAGCATTATGGTTATTGATTATTGAAGAAGATAATACAATTTAGAATGGACTAATTGTTGGAGGCCCTAAACATAATTTACGTTTTCTGCACAAATCTAAGCTCGTGGGGACCCATTTGCGGCTACCTCATTGAAATCATGGAAATCGATAAAAGCTAAAAACCTGAAGATAGGTTATACTGGACTATCTCAGTATAAAGTTTCCATAGCCCAGTCTACCGTGGTGGTTCTGATTTCTGGGGCAATGAGGTGCGGCTTGAACAGACGCTGAAAGTCATTCTCGATTTTAGGCCTTTGACTCTATATGTTTGTTGGTGTGCTACGGGCACCTCGGCTTTCCCTGGATCTTCTGTATAAACAGAAGGGCTTAAGTTGCATAAGGAAGGAATGTTGTTGTAGTAGACATACATATATTTGCGTGTGGGGTATCAATTCTCCTCAAGATCCTGTAAGCGAGCAAGGTCATTGATGTCTATATCACCGATTCCCGCGGGAACAGATGGCCTATCGATACCGATGATAGTGACTGCAATTATATATACGGAGCATACCACAACTCGAAACCTGTGAACGCACCAAGTAGCTCTCAAATGAGCATCTCATAATAACGATGAACACCACACAAAGTGCCAACAAATCCCATGGCAACCGGTTTTACGTACCGGATTGGCCCGATGGAGTTGTTCATCGGCAAGGGCTGCCGCCTTCGTGTATAATACGCTGCTACAACAACAAAAACATGTGGTATTCATGGCTCAACCATGCCGGAGACAGGAATCTTCATTGGGTTCCTTCGATGTTGCGTCTTTCACATGGGGTCATTGCTGTCCGGAAGAGACTGAAAACGATTTCGATGCGGAAGAGACTTAAAGATCTGATATTCCACGATATTCGTGGAAAGTTTAACGCCGTTGAAATCTCGACCGTCGGACCATATAAGGTTGAGACTGGTTAGAAGAAGCAAAGACCTTCTCCGGACCTTGGGGAGGTCTGCCGGGCTTTGCTTCGTCTTGGGCAATTGTACTGGGAACAAGTCGTTGACGAGCTAGCCAGAAAGAAAGACTTTTAATCGGAGATCGTTCTATCAGCGAACCCTTTCCTGGGCGAAAGACCGCGCGTATGAGGCTTGGGCCGGTGATGTGGATTGCAGGGCCTTTGTCAGCTTTGTGGCCTAGTGTTTCGAGACGCGAAATGTCTGGATTCAAATCCCGGCGAAAACATCAGAAAAATTTTCAGCGGTAATTATCTCCTTACTAATGCTGGATACTTTTGTGAGGTATCCTGCCATGTTAAATTTTCTCTACCAAGTGGTGCCGTTCGGACTCGGCATTAAAAAAGGCCCCTTATCATTGAGCTTAAACCTTAATCGGACTGCACTGATTGATATGAAAGAAGTATCCCCTGTTCCTTAGAGGAATGTTCGTAAGAAATTTAGTAGGATGTTACTTATCTTGTGCGTGAAGAAGGAAGAACTAGGACTGCTTGCAGGAAACCTGGCCATTACATAGTCAGGTATTTGACATTGCGCTGTATGCTGGGAGAGGTGGCCTTCGGCAGTGTAAGAGTAAGAGACGGTTGTTGTTGTTGTAGCATTTGATGAGTTCTATCTTTCGTCTGCTTTATTATGTTGAGTAGCCAGATCGAGAAACTTTGCGACTAAGGTGCGGTGCGTTCAGAGGGATCTGGGTCTGAGTCGAGTGGGTCTGGCTGGACAGATAAAAAGGTAACATGTGTTGTGTGGTTCCTGGTAATAATCAGGACATAAATCCTTCACATCGGAAACAATCATTGCTCTGTAGGAGTTAAGGCGTCTGCATCTCGCAGATCGTAATGGAGCCTGAACTACTCTGGTTAGCCGGCGGAGGTCAATTTCTGGAATGGATTATAGGTAGAGGTTAAACAGTGTCGAAGATATCACCCCGCCTTGGGGTACTCCCTTTCACTCTACTGCGCTTCGACTTCTTATTCCTAAATTCCATAAAAGACTGGCGACCACAGAGATAATTCGCGACCCAGCGTTTCAGGCCTGGCTGGAGGGACGTGTTGGCGGTGTCCTAATATAGTTTGGCATGGTTGAATGCCTTCGGTAGGTCCAGTGCCATAAGGATCGTCCTATCACATGGCCTGGGCTGATTGAAGCCACGGCAAATGTGTGCGGTGATGACATGCGAATGGAAATTCTCCAACGAGGCTCGGGAGGAGTAGTGCCTCAAATGTCTATGGTGAGAGAAGGGAAATTGGTCTGTACTTTGGTTGAGTCTTCTCCAGGGTTAGGGGCAGGATCACTCTGCCCATCTTCCAAAAATCGGTCGGGCACCTTTGTGTCCTTGCTACGAAAATTTCAGAAGAATAATGAACGAATACCTTTTTATGAGCTTGGATTCCTTCTAGGCACTTGGTATGCTCTTCTGCCTACCACGCTGCTTAATCTTAAGTAGCTATAGACACGCGCTTACGCCACGGTATAACAGTGAGCACCATACAGGCTGTAATTCTGAGCTCCGATATGTTTGGTGTTCGAGAAGCTCAGCTGAGAGCTACCGGGTGCGTCCACAGGTTTGTGGATAGTGGAATGCTACATACGGAGTAGCTGCAATTGCAGTGGCGGAAAATAAGAGGTATCGAGCGGAGAGTCTCAGTGGGAGGACGGGCGGTACCGGCTCTTGCTTAAATACATATGATGCTTGGTATGACAAGGTGAGTTATTGGCGCTTTTAAAAAACTAATGGCCACCATGTTCCCGCGGCGATCGGTCTCTTGATCGGAACAAGCTTGCTAATCAACAGGAACTTGATGAGGAAGGACACCTGTTCGAGTACCCTCTTTAATCCGGAGTCAAATCAAGCTTGCTTAACTCTTAATAAATCTCCGAATCAAGGTGTATAATTCGACCCGAGAGTCAAACTCCTCACACCTGTAGTAAAAAGACAAGCGGTTGCAAACCCCAACGATTGCCAGTAGCCATCTTGCTGATGTATAGGACAAATATTAAATTCGATTTTTTTTCCATCCGAAGTAGATAGGTGCCATTGTGGTTACCCTATATCTGCTCCCTTACCTTTAATAATTTTACGTCGTAAGAGTGTAGTTAGACGAAGGGCAGGCCCTCAAACGTTAATTCAAATTGTGTTAGTTTTTCTTTCGAGATGAGCTCACTCTACATTAATTGGCCATTACAGAAAATGTATTCCTCTAGGCGAACTTAGAATAGATTCCAGAGCGCCTCGATCTTCTGCGCTTCTTCTGCAATTTCTGACAACCAGTTTTGAGATGTCGCTCTCTACACTCTCTACGTTCTCTCACTCCATCGGAGTTTTTGTCTTCCCCTTTTGCGTTTTCTTTTATGGACACTTCGTAGCTGGAGCTTCTTCATCCATCCTGACAATATGACCTAGCCAACGCAAACGACGTCAAGCAGCTCATACAAATCGTGGTTCATACGACGCCTGTATTCTCCATTAACACAAACTGGTTCATATATTTTACGAAAGATTTTTCTCCCAAACCCTCCAAGTACTGCCTCATCTGTTTCGTAAGTTCCCATGCTTCAGAGCCATATAACAGCACTGGGAGCATCAGTGTCTTGTATAGTGTAAGTTTTGTTTTTCGAGTGGTGGCTTTGCTCCTCATTTGCTTGCTCAATTCAAAACAGCATCTGTTAGCCAATATTATCCTTCGTTTTATTTCAAAACTGGTGTTGTTTGATTCGGGTACGGCGGTTCCGAGGTGGATAAAGTTGCTGATTATCTCAAAGTTGTAGTTCTCAACTTTTTTCACTTTGTCTTATCCCCATTTACTGCAAAATCCACTTTCGTTGATTCTCTTTCGATCCTTTCAAAGGCTGCGATTGCTTCTTCCGGTGACCGATATCCATGTCGTCGGCATAAGCAAGTAGCATATGTTCTCCCCAGCATCTCGTATAATCTTCTCAAGCAGGATATTAAAGGGATCACATGAAAGGCTGTCTCCCTGTCTGAAACCTCGTTTGGTTTTGAACGGCTCGGAGGGATTTTGCAGGGATACCAAACTAAGATATGACCTGAAATACCTTTGAACGTATAGGGCTGTCGAAGGCAGCTTTGTGGTCAACGAAAAAATAGTAGGTATTGATTGATTTGTTCTTCTCAGGTCTTTTCCAGGACTTGGCAGAGTGTAAATATCTGGTCGGTGGTGGAATTACCAGGTTTAAGGTCACACTGATAGGGCTCTATTATTTCGTTGACTTTAGAATTTAATCTTTCACAAAGTATGCTCGATAGTATCTTGTATGCGTTGGGAAGGAGACTTATTTCTCTGTAGTTGGCACATACCCTCTTGTGCCCTTTTTTGTGTGTGGGACTTGGTATGCTGAGGTTCCAATCATCGGATATGCGTTCTTCATTCCAAATTGCACAGACGAGCTGATGCATACGTGTCGCCTCCGGTCTTAAACAGTTCAGCCGGCAAACTATCGGCTCCTGCTGCATTATGATTTTTCAGCCGAATTACGGTTTTATGTTATCTTAACCTTTTTCTTATCCTTATTTCACAGATTGAGCGCCATGTCTTTGAGTCAACCATAAATAGACTAAACGAATTTTTCGCTGAAGCCGAAAAGGGATCCTGCAGTACATATTGCGAAGGCTGTATTGGTTGTATAACTGCCTACTTGGTGTACATGTGCTCGGAAACACATTATGAAAAGGTGAGATTAAGAGAAATTCCATAAAGAAAATAGAGCTACAGAAATTCTTCTCCTCCATTCAGACGCTTCGTAAAATTTCCAAATATATTGCTTCCCAAAATGAACGCATTTATCATCCAAAGGGCTTACAAATAATCGATCCAACTTATAGGGGCTTGCGTGTAATAGAAATCACAATTCTAGATCGTCCCGGACGAACGTGACTTCCGTTGTCCCACTCCACCGAAGAGTTTTTCATGTAACACCTACACACGCTCTCCCATGAAACGGTTGTGGTTTATGACCAACCGCAAGCACTACCACCACCACCACCATTGACATCTTGATGAAAACGCCTCCTTCGCCCCCTATGCCCAAAACAAATTAAAGGATTTATGATGGTGTTTGAAACACAAATCCTACCTTCCGCTGACTTG
Source organism: Stomoxys calcitrans (assembly GCF_963082655.1). NCBI lineage: Eukaryota > Metazoa > Arthropoda > Insecta > Diptera > Muscidae > Stomoxys > Stomoxys calcitrans. The sequence goes on along the minus strand of NC_081553.1, from coordinate 66,955,099 downwards.
AGTAATAATAGATTGATTGATGATAAAGTAAAGCCAATGTTTGGAACTCTGATCATGGAAAAAAGGGAAGATCAGAGACAGATTTGTTATAATACATACATAGCTTTAGTCTACACAAGGTTAAATGAAAAAAAAAACTAAGGCAAACTCAAAAAATATTATAAACAAATTGAAGCAAAACATAAATAATTTATTAACATTACCATATATGCCCATATACGCCCCTCCTCCCCTGATGAAAAAGTAGATGATATAAAGTCAAATCAATTCGTATTGACAAAGTCAAAAAAACTTTAGCATGCAAAGATATTCCGAGTTACTTACAACATCAAGTTTATTACCTTTAGATGAAAGCGTAACCGAAACCCCAAATAAACCCCCACATATATAAATATTTATATTAAACTGTAAGTTTATAGTTAAGCCTCTGGTTAAACCTTAACAATAGTATATGATACATTTTTCACTTCAAAGAGAAACAGAATAACAACAAAAAAAACAAGAATTTTAACAAAAACATTGCGAGGTTTTAGTAAAATTAGAAAGTTCATAACTAGTTACATACTGTATAACACAGTGTTCTCCCACTTCTTTAGTAACATTATTACTTAGTCCATTTTTAGCATGGTTATTGAATAAAATGTAATCTAAAGTTTTTTTAAAACATCGTAGCATTATCATTTTTTTCATTATCTTCGCCCCATATTGTTAATGTTCATGGTTTTTGTATTCATAATTCTGCCCATGCCTCTAACACTCTTTCGGTGTTTTCATTTCATTTCGTTTTGTTGTTTTTTTTTCTACAAATTTTTCTACTTTTAGACGTAATTGCAGATGGAGGAACCCCATTTTAATGTTTTCCTTGCCTAACTGTTTAAATAGTTAGCAATTGTGTATTAAATCATAGATTCAATATATAATAGAGAATTGTATCTGTCTATTAAGTATTTATAAAACAAAAAAGAAATGAAATAAAATAATTGAAATAAAACGTTTAGGATGTCTAAATCTTTTTGCTGGCATCTAAACGGTAATAAATATTTAAAGCTGAAGTAACTATTTAACATAGCCAAATCGAGCAAAGCTAAGGTGGGCATAACTCTGTACAAGGAACCATTGAAAAAGTACGAGAACGAAAAAGATTAGCTCTGAAGCAAGCGGCAAGCAGCCCTTGCCGATGAAGAACTCCATCGGGTCAATCCGGTACGTACAACCGGCTGCCATGGGATTGGAAAGTTGTTGTTGTTGTAGCAGTGTGTTGTGTTCTATATTTCGTCTACTTGATTCTTTTGAGTATCTAGATCCAGGAACCCTGAAATGGGGTGCGTCCGGAGGAATCTAGTTCTGAGTCGAGTGGGTCTGGCTGGGCAGTTTAACAGGTAATGTATTGTGTGGTCCCTTGTCACAATTCGCACACATCCTGCACGTCGTCATTAATCCTTGCTTTGTAGGAGCTTAGGCGGCTGCATCTGCCGCATCGTTATTGAGCCAGAATTAATTTGGTTTGCCGGGGTAGGTCAATTTCTTCAGGTGCAATGGAAGGCGGTCGTTTTCCAACGACCACATTCACCAGGTAGCTATTCACCACCTCTGTTACCGTGTCTGCATGAATGTTGTCTAGGCCCGCTTGATCTAGGGGTTCTCTCTGGAAGCGCTGAACCTCATGCTCTAGATCATGTAGATCACGTTCTAGATAGTGTAGATATCTCCCTGCCTTGGGGAACCCCTTGTTTCACTCTACGGTGTTTCGATTTTTTACCCTAAATTCCACAAATAACTGGCGACCACACAGATAATTCGCGACCCAGGGTTTAAGGCCTACCTGGATGAACGCAATGTTCTCAAATGGTGTCAAATGCCTTCGATAGGTCTAGTGCCTAGAGGATGGGCTGATTGAAGCCACGGCAAATGTGTGCGGTGATGCCATGCAAAGCGGTTGTTGACTGTCTTCAAAATCCATGTTGTTGTTCAGCAAATAGAAATTCTCTAACGAGGCTCGGGAGGAGTAGTCTCTCAGGCGTCTTGGCTATTGGTGCGAGAAGGGAGATCTGTCTGTACGACTCCCCCTAACGCGTGTTCTCTCCAGGCTTCAATAGCAGGACCACTCTGCCCATTTTCCAGATATGGGTACTAAAGGAATGTTCAAAGCCAGATTGAGGACAGTTCTAAGGTACTCGACTCTAGGTAGATCCAGATTCTTCAGTTTCAGTGTAGAGATTCTGTTGGGGCCCAACACCTTGCATGATTTGACGTCACGGATAACATTTGTTACTTCGCTCACGGTATATTGTGGTGGCTGTCCATCGGCTGGAAGACCACAGATACGACGAATTGCTTTCCTCCTAGCCATGTCACTTTCAGCTATATGGCAGCTATATCAAAACATGGACCGATGTGGTTCATTTACAATCCCAACTGACCTACACTATTAGGAAATATTTTTGCAAAAATTTCAAGCGCCTAACTTCATTAATTCGATAGTTTGCGTACTTTCGACATAGTGACCGACAGATGTAGGGACAGACAGCGGACATGGCTGCGGACAATTAGTATACCTCCATCCTATGGTGGAGGGTATAAAAAACATCAAAACTCAGTCGGATTATAGAGCCCTTCATAATGTTATGGGCTGTATAGCAGGGAATTTGGGGTAGAGGCGGGCAATCTTTTGATTCTTCCATTAATATAACGGGCCAAATTAGCGGATAAAAAATCCATTGAGGAAATTCGGGCGGTTTGCCAAGTTTCTGATAAGAATATGTGCAGTTTTTTTTATATAATCTTTACGAAACGAGGGATTGTAGAACTGGTATAATTGGGCCAGGCTGTAATAACCGATATATGCTAATATAAGAGTGCCAAAAGTGTAGCCGTATTAAGGCACATTTAAATATTAATTTTAGTTTTTGTTTGTTAAACTCTTTTTTTAGACAAATTTAAAGTTAGGTTAGGTTGAAACGAGGGCGCAGATATTAATCTGCCCCGTGCCTCAATAGACATGCACCTAAGCCAGAAATCTAAGTTAGGAATTCTTTGCTACTTACAAAATCCTTAATAGTTTTCCATGCCATGCCTCTAAGTTGGTTCATTTCTGGTATTGTGTCCCCACCTAAGTGCCGGTATTTGTTAGACGCGAAGGCCGGGTAATGACAAAGGAAATGCCCCAATGTCTGATCATCTTCCCCGCATGCCCTATACATGCTATCAATTGCCGCACCGATTTTGCTAAGTGAGCTCGCAGTCCTACGTGTCCTGTTATGATACCGAAAGGTATACTGACCTCCTGCTTACTTACTTTCAGTAATAGCCTCGTCTACTCACAATCCTGATCTCCCCATAGGATTTTCGCCGTCCTATCGACCATTTCGCTGTTCCACAGTTTGTCGTCCGCGTTTGTCGTCAGGTTAACCAAGTTTATTGACGGCAGTCCCCTGGCCTTCATTGCCAAATCGTCTGCCCTTTCATTCCCCGTCTTTCATCTTACTCCGTTATGATCCGGCACCCAAACGATGCGTATTGTGCCATCCTCAGAGAAGCCGTTAATCTCCTTACACTGCAAGACTGCTCCTGACCTTGGTTGGTATTGCTCTTATGGCAAATTTACTGTCCGTAAAGATGTTTACACTCGATGTCCTCGCGTTAGCACCAAACCACCTCAAGCATTCCGTGTTCGCCCGGATATATGCCTGTACGACCGTTTTATGGTAAGGCAGTCTAAAACAGATCTCAGTCTCTGGGTTCTCAATGTAGACCCCAGGCCCACTCTGTCCTCTAGCTTTGATCCATCCGTGTAACGGAATTTAGTGTTTTAATAGTGTTTTCCATATTCGTAAGAAGGACAGTACCATTAGCAGAGTAGGGTTTTTTCTCTTTTTATACCCTGCACTATAGGATGGGGGTATACTTATATCGTCATTCCGTTTTTAACACATCGAAACATTGATCGGATCGTTTCGACATTCTGAGTCGATTTAACCATGTCCGTCCGTCCGGCTGTAGAAATTACGATAGCGGTCGAAGGCGTAAAGCTAGCCACTTGAAATATTGCACAGATACTTCTTAATAATATAGGTCGTTTGGGATTGCAAATGGTTCATATCGGTTCAGATTTTGTTATAACCCCCATATAAACCGATCCCCTGATTTGACTTCTTGAGTCCCTAGGAGCCTCAAACTTTCATCCGATTTGGCTGAACAAAGTGTTATGACTTCCAGCATCCATGTCAAGTACGAGCCTAATCGGTCCATAAACAGATACAGCCCCCATATAACCCGACCCCCGGTTTTGACAAAGACTTGGGTCATATACGATCCTACCTGGTCTATAAACTGATATAGCCCCCTTACAAACCGATCCCAGGATTTGACTTCTTGAGCCCCTAGAAGTCTCAATTTGCACCCGATTTGGCTGAAATTTGTACAAAGACTTGTGTTATGACATCCATGCCAAGTACGATACTAGTCGGTCTATAAACTGATATAGCCCCCATATAAACCGATCCCCCGATTTGAATTCTTGAGACCCTAGGTTCCTCAATTTTCATCCAATTTGGCTGAACTTTCGAACAAAGACTAGTGTTATGACTTCCAGCATCCATGTCAAGTTCAATCCGAATCGGTCCATAAACAGATATAGCCCCCATATATACTGATTCCCGGAATTGACATCTAGAGCATCTAAAAGCCTCAATTTTCATACGATTTGGCTGAAATTTGGAACAAAAACTTGTGTTATGACTTCCAACATCCACGTCAAGTACGATATTAGTCGGTCTATAAACTTATTTAGTCCCCATATAAACCGACCCACGGTTTTGACTACATGATCCCCTAGAAGCCTATTTGGTGGAAACTTGACCCTAAAACCTATCTCATGACTTACAACATCAGTGCCAATCACCAGTGAATTAATCAATTCCCATTTTGATTGCTGCAAAATAATTTAATTACAAACTCAGTTACTAAGGGTAAATTTTTAGCAGAATACATGGTGGTGGGTTCCTAAGATTTGGCCCGACCGAACATATCACGTTTTTACTTGTTATACCCTCCACAATAGGATAGGGGGTATACTAATTTCGTCATTCTGTTTGTAACACATCGAAATATTGGTCTGAGACTGAGACCCAGTCCGTCCGTCTGTCGAAAGCAAATTTGGGATTGTGGGTGGGATTGTAAATGGACTATATCGGCCCATGCTTTGATATAGCTGCCATATAAACCGATCCTGGATCTTGACTTCTTGATCCTCTAGAGGACGCAATTCTTATCCGATTTGGCTGAAATTTTACACCAGGTTTTTTGTTTCTTTCAACAACTGTGACAAGTATGGTCTAAATCAGTTCATAACCTGATAGAGTTCTCATATAAATCGATTTCGGATCTTGACTTCTTGAACCGCTAAAGGGCGCAATTATTATCCGATTGATTTGAAATTGTGCACAAAGTTTTTTTTTCACCTTCAACATCTGTGCCAAGTTTGGTCTCGGTTGAGTTGAAAAGAGGGTGCGAATAATAATCCGCCCAATGCCACTATGGACATACACCTAAGCCAATAATCGGCATGTTGTGCGCTCTTAAAACTAAAAAGAAACCCCGAAAAAGCGAATTTTAAGTTAGGAATTCCGTGCTACTTACAATATCCTTAATTCTTTAACATACCACTCCCCTAAGTTGGTTCATTTATGGTATTGTGACCCCAAACTAAGTACTGGTGTCTTTTTGCCGTGAAAGCCGGGCAATGACATGGGAAATGCTCCAACGTCTCATTATCTTTCCCACATGTCCTACACATGCTATCACTTGCCGCACCGATTATGCATAAGTGAGCTCGTAGTCCTATGTGTCTCGTTATGACGCGAAGAGCTGTACTGACCTCCTTCTTACTTCCATTTAGTAATAACCTCGTCCTCTGACGATCCGGATCACCCCATAGGATTTTCGTCGTCCTACCGGCTGTTTCGTTGTTCCACAGTGTTCGTCGCCCACTTCCAATAAATGTGCCAAGTATGGTCCAAATCGGTTCCTTACCTGACAAAGCTTTCATATAAACCAATTTCGGATCTTGACATCTTGAGCCGCTATAGGGCTCAATTATTACCCGATTTGGCTGACATTTTGCATGCGGTGTTCTGTTACTACTTGCAACTGTATAAACCGGTCTCTCCATTATCCTTGTTCGGTTCTTAGAAGCTTTAATTTTGAATGTCTTCTCAACAAAAATCCCATCAACAACAAGTGTCACATCTTAACCCTAAATCTATTTGTAGGCAAGGATGGTTTATCAAGATTTGGCGGTCGTCTTGAAAATGCTGGTCTTAGCTACTGAAAGCGACATCCTGTCATAATTCAAGAAAAATCTGATTTTTTTAGAATGTACACCCTTAGTAGAACGAATAGTGTGAAATGTGAAATGGTGCGTCCTTAAGTGTCTTCAATTTTAAGTTGACAAAATTCTTGAAGATATAATATATTTTTTGCTATATATTTGCTATAGCATTACAGAACATCTTATCACTAACATTTTCTTCCAAAGTAAAGCATTAATCATAAATTATAAGAAGATCATCGTTGAGGTCTATCGGCATTATGCCTTTCTATTCAGTGTCCTTGCAGAGTTGCCAGTTGTGCTATTTGCGCGATTTCTTTGAATTCGCCTCACCACAGTGTACTGCATGTTGGTGATGGTGAACTGCCTCCGATTTGCCGCTGTGGTCTGCGCTGCTACTTGGAATACACCAACGATGCTAACGAAAAGGAAAAATAAGACCAAACACTTCATGATGATTTTTTTTTAGAATTGAAAATTTCTTTTGTAAAAGACGATATTGAACTATCTGTGCTGCTGATGGTATTTGTTGCAAATGAAGATGGTGTCTTCGCTTATATAGGTCTATGATGGTTAAAGGATATGCTTCAAAGTTGTTTGTTTAGGTGAGTCAATATACTTAGACAATATGTATTGGAATCCCCAGTATTTTCGTTTAGTTATAAATAGTTTTTTTTTTAAAAATATAACAACAGTTTAGTTTTCAAATATGCATGACCTAAAAATAACATATTTATCCCCTACACCGCTACTTTGGTTCAGGGTATTATAACATAGTGCATTTGTTTGTAACACCCAGAAGGAAGAGAGATAGACCCTTTAGTAAGTATACGGATCGACACGGAATCACTTTCTCTTCCGATTTAGCTATGTCCGTCTATCTGTCTGTCTGTCCGTCTGTCCATCCGATCGTCTTCAAATTGGATTCAGGCATGTTTTCGGCCTAGAGACGAAGCCTATTGAAATTGGAAAAAATCGATTCAGATTTGGATATAGCTCCCATATATTGAATTTGTGTTTGTTTGTTCCGTATAGACTTAAAAACGGCTGAACCGATTACCTTGAAATGTTCACAGATTGTTTAGGTTGGTCTGAAAGGAAACATAGGCTCTATAATTTGTTGATATCGGAAGGGGGGGCGGACGATAAGGGGGAGGTATCGTAAAAGTACTACCCAAAAATAAAAGTGGACCGATCGGGACAATATGGGACTCAAATGAAAGGTATTCAGGAGTAGAGTACGAATTAAATATTAAAATTTGGGCCCAAGTAACTGGAAGGCCGCACCAACCCCAAAACCCCCTAAAATAGGTTTTTTGGACGAACATGACAATATGGGACTCAAATGAAAGGTGATCGGGAGTAGATTGCGAATATGGTCAGGAAGGAGAAATAGCAAATTTTGCCTATTAACATTCCACTAAAGAACAGGCGCAAACTTCTCACATATCAATGAGTGCAGTCCGATTCAAGTTTTTTTAAGCTCAATGATAAGGCGTGCCGTAATGCGACACCTCTTTTGGAGAGAAGTTTGGCATAGTACCTCACAAATGTTGCCTGCATTAGGAGGGGAAAACCACCGTTGAAAATTTTTTTCTGATGATCTCGCCAGGAAAAATAGGCTTTATAATTTGTTGATTTCGGAAGGGGGCGGACCCTCCCCCGTTACCCAAAAACACCGACCAAAATTGAAAGTGGACCGATTGGGACAATATGGGTATCAAGTGAAAGGTATTAAAAAATAGAATATGAATATAATATTAAAATTTGGGTCTAAGTACCCGTCGGGCCGCCCCAACCCCAAAATTCCCCCTAAACAGTCATATTGGACGTTCACGTCAATATGGACCTCAAATGAAAGGTATTCGGCAGTAGATTACGAATCTGGCATACAAAATCGGATCGAAGTATCATGACTATATGGGACTCGGTTTTTTTGTTTGTTCCGTAGAATCGAAAACGGCTAAACCGATTTTCTTAAAGTTTTAACAGATTGTGCAAGTTTGTCTGGAAGGAAACATAGGCTATATAATTTTTAGATATCGGATGGGGGCGGTCCCTCCACTTTACCCCAACAACGCCATTCAAAACCAAAAGTGGACCGATAGGCTAAATATGGTTATTAAATGAGAGGTATTGGAGACTAGAAAACGAATATTGTATTAAAATTTGGGTCCAGGTACCGCGGACCTCCCCAATGGGCATATTAGCCGACCATGTCTATATGGGACTTAAATGCAAGGGTATTTGGGAGTTGATTACGAATATGAAAAGTATTCGACAGTAGAAAGTATGAAAAGTATTCGAGAGTAGATTACAAATATGGCATACAAAATAAGGTCCAAGTAATAGGAGGTCGCTCCAACCCCAAGTTCTCCCAAATGGGCATATTAGCCGACCATGTCTATATGGGACTCAAATGAAAGGTATTTGGGAGTTGATTTCGAATATGACATTAAAATTTGTGTTCAAGTCTAGGAGACGCTTTTCCTTCCAAAAATACGTCAAATAGGTTGACTGACCCATTATGACAATATGGGACTCAAATTAAAGGTGTTTGAGAGTAGAAAACGAATTTGATATCCAATTTTGGAGCCAAGTGTTTGGGAGGACGCCCTAAAGTACCCTTTAAACTGAACTTTATTTTCGATTATTTCAATATGCAGCTCAAATCAACGGTATTTGGAAGTAAAGAATGAATTTGATATCTATTTTCAGGGCAAACTGCCGGTGGCCGCCTCAGCCCCAAAAACACTCTCCAAATATTTAATTTTCACAGGCTATATGGGGCTCACTTTAAATGGATTTGGGAGTGTAGCACGGATTTTATATCCATATTTGAGTTGAAATATCTGAGTACCATTCCTCCCCAAAAGAGCTCTTCTCATTACCCTAATTTTCAAAACCACCAGATCTCGGAGATTGGTAATTTGATTCCTTCAAATCAAAACATGGTTTCTATTGTTGGGATCGGGTGACTCGGGGGCCGTCCAAAATTCGCCAAATGGGTATATAGACCAATCATGACAATATAGAGCTCAAAGGAAAGGTGCTTGAGAAAAAAAAAACGAATTTGATATCCAATCGAAGAGCCATGTGTTTGGGGAACTGCCCCACCCGAAAACACCTCTCTATTATAAAAAAGCTATTTGATGTTTAAATTGATTAATTTTCATTTTCGGGACAAAGCCCTGGGGTCCATCCCACCCTCAAACAGAATTTATTTGCCGATCATGCCATTATGGGGTTCATATAAAATGTATTTGAAAGTAGAGCACGAAGCGTATATTTACATTAAGGGCCAAGTGTATCTCGAAACCAAAAATTTTTACTTGGGAGTGGAGTAAAAATTTACCCAGGAACCGAGAAGGGGCACACTTCTCACACATCAATGAAAGCTTTCCGATTCAAGTTTAAACTCAATGATAAGGGACTAAGGCGTGCCGCAGAGCGACATCTCTTTTTTATATGACCATGCATGACAAATGTCGCCAGCATTAAGAGGGGATCATCACTGCTTTAAATTTTTTCCGAAGTTATCGCCAGAATTTGAACGCAGGCGTTTAGCGTTACAGGCGGACATAGGCTACAGTGGCACGAATTCGATATAAACATTCAGAGCGAAGTGTCCCAACCCTAAAAAGATATTAGAGATTAAAGAAGGCGCGGCGGAGCGGGCCCGGTTCGGCTATAATGGAATAAAATGGTCATTTGTTAACCGATTCTCTTGAAATTTGGCAGAAAGGATTTTCTTTTGACTCTCGACATTACTGGCTTATTTCATAGAAATGGGTTCAAATTTAGATATACATAGCTGCCATATACCGCCCGATTTTAACTTCTAGAGTCACAGCAAGCGCATTTATTGACCCATCTGGCCAACATTTTTTTTTTGATTGTTTAATAACCCCTCTGAAAACATATGCCAAGGTCCATCAGAATTGGGTATAGCTCCCACATTGTACTTACAAGGTAGGTGTAGGATATTATGTAGTCGGCACCGCCTGACTTTTGCCTTTCCTTATTGGTTTCGTTATGAATTTGGTCATCGAAAGTGTATTTTTATCTAATTTAGGTGTGATTCATACTGCCATAATTTCAATTTAGCGCTATAAAGCGCTATAAAGAGTTTAAAACTAGGAATGCTATGCAAGTATACACATGTATGTTTTAGGACTGTTGGAGTGTCTAGCAAGAACAATTGACCTACACACGTGTCACCTAAATTGGATAAAAATACACATTCTATGACCAAATTCATAACAAAAGTATGTTTTTTTTAGGTCATGCATATTTGAAAACTAACTGTTGTTATGTTTTAAGAAATTATTTAAAAGTAAGCGGAAATACTGGGGATTCCAATACATATTGCAGCAAGGTCGAAATCTATTACCTCACCTAAACAAACAACTTTGAAGCATATCCATTAGCCATCATAGCCCTATATAAGCGAAAAGACCATCTACATTTGCAAGAAATACCATCAGCAGCACAGATAGTGAAATATCGGCTTTTTGCAAAAGAAATTTTCAATTCCAAAAAAAAAAAAAAAAAATCATCATGAATTGTTTGGTCTTATTTTTGATTTTTGTTAGTATCGTCGGCGTATTCCAAGTAGCAGCGCAAACCACAACGGCAAATCAAAGGCAGTTCACCATCACCAACATGCAATACACTGTGGTGAGGCGAATTCAAAGAAATGGCACAAATAGCACAACTGGCAACTCTGCAAGGAGACTGAGCAGAAGGGGATAATGCTAGTACACCATAATTTGTGATTAATACTTTACTTTGGAAGAAAATGTTAGTGATAAGATGTTCTGTAACGCTATAGATTAATAAATAAAAACAATTATATCTTCGAAAATTTTGTCCACTTAAAATTGAAGACACACCAGAATTGGCTGAGCCAAACCCTTAACATTTCACACTATTCGTTCTGCTTAGGGTGTAGATTCTAAAAAATTAGATTTTTCTTGATTTATGACAGCATGTCCCTCTGAGTTGCTAATATTAGCATTTTTATGATGACCACCAACTCCTAATAGACCATACCTGCCTATAAATGGATGTGGATGTGACTTTATAGTTGATGTGATTTTTATAGTCACCCATTATAAGTCACTGTCCCAAATTTTGACGACATCGGACAATAAATGCGCCTTTTAAAGGCCCAAAACCTTAAATTGAGAGAGCGGCCAATATGACAGCTATATCTAAATCGGGACCGATCTGGGCCAAATACAAGAAGGATGTCGAAGGATCTAACATAACTCACTGTCCCAATTTTTGGTAAAATCGGACAATAAATGCTCCTTTTATCGGCCCAAGACCTTAAATCGAGAGATCTGTCTATATGGCAGCTATATTCAAATGTGGACCGATCTGGGCCAAATTGAAGACAGATGTCGAAGGGCCTAACACAACTCATTGGAAAATAAATGTGTCTTTTAGGGGTCTAAGACCCTTAATCGGCGGATCGGTTTATATGGCAGCTATATTCAAATCTGAACCGATCTGGGCCAAATTTAAGAAGGATCTTGAAGGCGCTAACACAACTCACTGTCCCAAATTTCGACGACATCGGACAATAAATGCGCCTTTAATTTAAATCGAGAGATATGTCTACATGGTAGCTCTATCCAAATCTAGAACGATCTGTGCCATATTGCAGAAAGATGTCGAGAGGCCCATTATAAGTCACTGTCCCAAATTTCGACGACATCGGACCAGGACCTATCCTACGGTGGCAATTCGTCACCTCGAGCGACAAACCTTTATTAAGGCTTTTTGATAGGTTTTTTCCATGTAAGGGGACGAGAATTGGGACCGGTCCCTATCACCAGAGGACCTATCCCGTGACAGGTTTGGGACCTGTCGCGTTTCCCGTACGCATGTTTATTTGTTTGTGATGCACACTGCCATAATAACCTAAGTGATAGGTTTTTTCCATGTAAGGGGACGAGAACTGGGACCGGCCCCTATCGCCAGAGGACCTATCCCGTGACAGGTTTGAGACCTGTCCCATTTCCCGTACGCATGTTTATTTGTGTATGATATAACCTAACCCAATTTAGCACTATAAAGCTTACAAGTCATTAGATTAAAATTAGACATGCTACACTAAAAAAAAACAGGCCCAAAATTTAAGATTTTTCCTTATCTGTAGGATTTTAGCAATAAAAACGAGCCAAAGAACCAAAACAACTAAAAAAAGATGCTATCATTAAATTTAATTTTCTATTTACTAACGCACATGACCATTCATTTCAAATTGTGATCTTTGAACGATTCTTATTTTACTTTATAGATGACGGATTTATTGACGATGATGAATTTATTGAAAAATTCTTTTTTTAACTTCTTAATCTTATCTTACATGCAATTCTAGTTAAGGCCCATACAGTAAGATTTTTCGTAGGATTTTAGAAATGGAAATTTTGCTCGCTGATTGATTCTTATTTTACGAGTATTTCATAGATGACTGCCCAAAATGTTTGCTAAAATAGCAGTGCTTGTCTGCTGAAAATAGGAAAGCAGATATTTCTGCTCTTTCAGCAAACATAGGGCTGCTATATTAGGTTAGGTTAGGCTAGGTTAAAAAGAGGGAGCAGATATTAATCCGCAACCATGCCACTATAGACATACACCTAAGCCAGTAATCGGCTTGTTGTGCGCTCTAAAAACTATAAAGTAACCTCTTAAAAGAAAATTTTAATTTTAATTTTGTTTTTAATACCACTCCCCTAAGTTGGTTCATGTCTTGTATTGTGTCTCCACCTAAGTCCCGGTATCTGTTAGGCGCGAAAGGCGGGCAATGTCAAAGGAAATGTTCCAACATCTCATCATCTTCCCCGAATGCACTACACATGCCGCATCGATTTTACATAAGTAAGCTCGTAGTCCTGTATATCCCGTTGTGATACCAATAGCTATACTGACCTCCTTCTTGCTTCCTTTTCAGTAATAGCCTCGTCTTGTCACGATCTGGATCCCCCCATAGGATTTTCGCCGTCCTACCGACCGTTTCATTGTTCCACAATGTTGCAAGCGCATTCGTCGCCCACTCCCCTAACTCGAACTGCGTCGACCCGATAGGCTTCGGGATAACCAAGTTTATTGACGTCAGTCCTCTAGCCTTCACCGCCAAATCGTTTGCCCTTTCATTTTCCCTTACTCCGTTATGGCCCGGCACCCAAACGATGCGCATTTTGCCATCCTCAGAGAAGGCGTTAATCTCCTTCTTACGCTGCAAGACTGTTCGCGACCTTACCGTCCTGGTTGTTATTGCCCTAATGGCAATTTTACTGACGGTAAAGATGTTCACACTTGACGTCTTCGCGTTAGCACCACACCATTTCACGCATTCCGTGATCGCCCGGATCTCCGCCTACAGGACCGTATTATGATCAGGCAGTCTAAAACAGATCTCAGTCCCTGGGTTCTCAATGTAAACCCCTAGGCCCACTCTGTCCTCTAGCTTTGATTCATCCGTGTACCATGATCTTCCCGATGGCAATACTAGGTTTCCGTCAATCCAAGACTGTACCGATGGCAGCAGTGCCTCGCACTCGACTTCAAGGTTCATTTCAGGTATCCGATCGGAAACCTCTTCCCTTCCTTTCAGGTTTCCTATCGGGCTGCTATATTAGCAAACATTTCTTAATGCTATTTCAACTAACAGAATATGCTGCTACGAGTACACAAGTCTTCTGAAAAAATTTGTATGCTACTTTTTATGGTTGCCTGTTACATGTTTTGATTACTTTTGGCATTTGTTTTAATTTTTTTACCCTCCACCATAGGATGGGGGGTATACTAATTTCGTCATTCTGTTTGTAACTACTCGAAATATTCGTCTGAGACCCCATAAAGTATATATATTCTTGATCGTTGTGAAATTTTATGTCGATCTAGCCTTGTCCGTCCGTCCGTCTGTCTGTCGAAAGCACGCTAACTTCCGAAGGAGTAAAGCTAGCCGCTTGAAATTTTGCACAAATACTTCTTATTAGTGCAGGTCGGTTGGTACTGTAAATGGGCCATATCGGTCCATGTTTTGATATAGCTGCCATATAAACCGATCTTGGGTCTTGACTTCTTGAGCCTCTAGAGGGCACAATTCTTATCCGATTGGAATGAAATTTTGCACGACGTGTTTTGTTATGATATCCAAATCGGTTCTTAACCTGATATAGCTGCCATATAAACCGATCTTGGGTCTTGACTTCTTGAGCCTCTAGAGTGCGCAATTCTTATCCGATTGGAATGAAATTTCGCACGACGTGTTTTGTCATGATATCCAACAACTGTGCCAAGTACGGTTCAAATCGGATCATAACCTGATATAGCTGTCATATAAACCGATCTGGGATCTTGACTTCTTGAGCCTCTAGAGGTCGCAATTATTATCCGATTTGCCTGAAATTTTGTACGACGGATTCTCTCATGACCATCAACATACGTATTTCTTATGGTCTGAATCGGTCTATAGCCCGATACAGCTCCCATATAAATCAATCTCTCTATTTTACTTCTTGAGCCCCCAAAGGGGGCTGACATTTTACACAGGTCTCCAACATATAATTTAATTGTGGTCCAAACCGGACCATATCTTGATATCGCTCTAATAGCAGAGCAAATCTTTTCTTATGTCCTGTTTTGCCTAAGAAGAGATGCCGGGAAAAGAACTCGACAAATGCGATCCATGGTGGAGGGTATATAATATTCGGCCCGGCCGAACTTAGCACGCTTTTACTTGTTGTTATTGATCTACTAATGTGCACATGACTGATATGGCCTTTTGTGTCTAAATTAAAAAAAAAGAATGGAAAGTACCATTCATTGGTGATTATAAATATCCACAGAGACACTCATTTATTTTTTTTATCATCCCCTTCATAATTAAGCAGCAGTCATTTTCAGCAAACAACAGACTTTTCAGCAGTAAGCCTCCAAACACTGCCTCGTCTGCTTTCACAAGTACCTATGCCTCAGAATCAGGGACGTAGCTAGGATTTTATTTTTGGAGAGGGGGAGGGGGGTCACCCCATTTTTTTTTAAGTCTAAAATTGCCAAAGTTCTTCTATTACTGTGAAAGATACCTTATTTTTTTGAAAACTGTGGGCGTTATTGGTTGCACGAACTGACCCATCGCCGGTGACATTTTGTCACAAAGTCAGACCTGAATTTTGTACTGATTGCCAATACACTATTTGTAGGCCGATACTAATCTTTCAAAGCCTACAAAGTGTGATTGTCTTTGCAAATATCTTAGTTTTATAGTGAAAGTTTGATTTCAACAAGTTATTGTTTGTGTCGATTTCAACAGGTTATTTGACCAATTTTTACGAAGAACCACCTACATTCGGCTTAAATGTTATAGCTAATTTCTTCTTCGAGCTTTATTAAAATCGATCGAAAATCCGTTTTTGATGGAAAAGATGTCCGGTAAAAATTGCATGCAACTATTGTCGTATCTTCTTATATATAAAAAACGGCTGAACCGATTTCTTTGAAATTTTCACAGATTGGGTAGGTTAGTTTGGAAGGAAACATAGCCTATATAATTTTTTGATATTATGCCAAAGCAAATTTTGTCCTTAAAAATATGGGTTAACATTTTGTCTTTAAAAAATATTAATTGAAATTTCTATATAGACCAATTTTTAGGAAATGTTGTTTGGGACATATAATCATAATAAAGCTCGTCTCGAAAGAGAAACAAACAAAAATTGTAAAATTTAATGATCTCGCCCTGACAGGCAAACAACTTGAAAAATTAAAAATTCGGTAGAGCCCAGCCAGGATTCGAACCTGGGGACACGGAGCAACAGCGTGAGCTATTGCCGTTGTCTTGGCGTTCGAAGCCATTAATACAACTTCCAACAGATGCACAAAATCATGTGTAGTACGGACGAAGTGTAATTTGTCACAGAAAGAATGTCTGTCATTACCCAAAAATACATGCATTAGGAAAAGTACAGCTAATAGACAGGGTTGTCGAGTGTGGTTAATGTGGTAATTGTATCATAAATGTGTTTTCGCTATAAATACGATTCAAATACAACACATCAACGCACGGCCCTTGAAGCCATCACACCTAATATGGTTTAAAAGTCTTCTAACCAAAGACGAAATGTGTCTCATAGTGGTTGGTGTTTCCTTTTCCATTTGGCTTTCTTTTTCCATTTGCATCTCCGATCATTGAGTTCGTCTCGAAAGAGAAACGAACAAAAAATAGTAAAAAACTTTAAAAATGTTTATGCAAAATATAGTGTCGCAAAATAAAAAAATATTTTATAGAAATTTTATTAGATTTTTTTATAAAAAAATTTTTTTAAGAAATTTTGTCAAAAAAAAACAACTTCAAGGTGGACCTGTGGTCGTTAGAGAATGTTACGCTGAAATTTTTTCTTAATAATTAATATTAAATTTTGTTATTTTAAAAATATTACTGAAATTTTTTGTTTAGAATAAATTTTATTTAAATTATTTCTTTGGACAAAATAATTTTGGGGTAGACAGGGCTCGGGCCCGAGGGCCCCCCCTGGCTACGTCCCTGCTCAGAACCATATAACAACACGGGTGGTATCACTGTCTTGTATAGTGTGATCTTTGTCTGTCGAGACGTGGCCTTGTTTCTAAGCTGCTTACTTAATCCAAAGTAGCATCTGTTAGCCAGTATTATTTTCGCTTTATTTCTAAACTGGTGTCGTTCATTTCGGTTACGGCGCTGCCGAGGTAGATAAATTTTCCGACTATCTCATACTAGTGGTTCCCAACTTTCTCTATTTTCTTTATCTGATCGGTTGTACAAGGCGTTTAAGGATTCCTTCAAAGGCTGCAGTTACTACTTCCGGTGATCGACCTATGATATCGGCATAGGCGGGTTGCATTTGTCCTCTTGTGAGTAATGTGGCATATCTATTCACATCTGCATTTCGCATAATCACACTCCTTGTCTGAAACCTCATTTGGTGTTGAAGGGTTCGGAGAGATTCTTTTCTATTCTACGAGGGATGCCTTTTATATAACGGGATTGGACAACCATTGTGTTGCAATCTGCCAACTGACAACTCTGTCGTTAAGCTTGACATTTTCGAGGTTATACGTACTCAGAACGTTTTGACTTACGAGCGCTATTTGTGTTGTTTACAGTTACTTAAAAATTTATCTCGGTCAAAAAATGGAATTAAATAATGAACATTGTTGTGCGATTATTTTGACAACTTTCGACGTGGATTAACTCAAGCACAGTGCATCGATGAACTTAATTAAATTTTTGGCGATGAGGCTCTATCAAGGACCAATGATGGTGGTGAATTCAACCGAAGTCGTAGTTCACTCCGAGTCGAATTTCGTGAAGGAAGGTCATCCAAAACCATTGATGCTGTACGCCAATTGATATTGCATGTTCGTCATGTGACCTGTCGTGAGATTGAGACAACCTTAGGTATTAATGGGACCAGCATACATTCAATTTTGCATGAAATTTTGACTGTCAAACAAATTTCGCGTTCGCAGTCGACTGTATGGGTGGTTCAAGATGAGACAAATCCAACACAAAGCACTTCCAAGCAAATGATCGCCCTTTTTTTCGGAAAAACTGGACATCGTACCACTAGAACAATGCAGAACAGTCAATTCTGAGTGTTACACAGGCATTTGTTTGCCAGTTGTCTTCCAAGAAATCAGGAAAACCAAACGCCGAAGACGGATCACTCTTCACCACCACAATGCGAGCTCTCACGCATCGGCTCAAACAACTGCATTTTCGGGCATTCAAAAAGATCGATTTGATTATTGATCCGCCGTATAGTCCTGACTTGGCACCGAATGACTTATTTCTATTCCCGTACGTAAAAAATAAAATGAGAGGTCAACGTGTTTCGACACCTGAAGCAGTGGTAGATGCGTTCAAAATGCATGTTTTGGAGATCCCTCAATCAGAGTGACAAAAATGCTTCGATAATTGGTTCAAACGCACGCAAAAGAATATAGATCTCAATGGGGAATATTTGGTAAAACAATGAAGCTATTTTCGATGATTAAGATTTGTTTTTGTTCTCTAATTCCGAAATATAAAAGGCAACCCTCGTAACTGTGGAACGTGTTTCAGCAAGTGTCATCCTGCAGAGTCTTATTAATTTTGCACGCATACCAAACTCATACATGGCTTGAAATACCTTTGAACGTAAAGGAATATCGAAAGTGGCTTTGTAGTCAACAAACAGATGGTAGGTATTGATTTGTCCTTTTCGTTTCTTTTTCAGGATTTGGCACAGTGTGAATATTTGGTCTAGAGTGGATTTACCAGATCTAAAGCCGCATTGATAGGGCCCAATTATCTCATTGACTTTAGGTTTTAATCTTTCACACAGTACGCTCGAGAGTATCTTGTATGCGATGGGGAGGAGACTTATTACTCTGTAGTTGGCACATTCCGTCTGATCTCCTTTCTTGTGTACGAGACAAAGTATGCTGAGGTTCCAATCATCGGGTATGCGTTCTTCTTGCCAGATAGCGCAGAAAAGCTGATACATACGCGTGTCGTTTCCGGTCTTAAATAGTTCAGCGTGCAACCCGTCGGCTCCTGCTGCCTTGTTGTTTTTTAGTCGGGTCACTGCTACTTGGACCTCATTCTGACTAGGAGGTATACATACTATACCATCATCAGGGATTGGTTCTGCAGTTTCCTCTTCGCCGTCATCGTCGGACACTTGCAATTGGGTAAAATGCCCTTTCCATATCCTCAACACACTGTCTGTGTCAGTTACCAGATTTCCTTCTTTGTCTTTGCAGGAGAATGTGCTAGCACTAAAGCCATCGGTTTGAGGTTTAATTCTTTGGTAGAATTTCCGGACATCTTTCTGACTCCTGTACATCTTTCGCTCACACTCACGCTTTTCCATTTCCTTTTTCTTCTTGCGGAAGAGACGTTTCTCCTGTCTCCTTTTCTCCTGATATTTCTTCTTCATCTGGTGCGTTACTACTGATCGCAGGGTCGCTTTGTATGCCGCAACTCTTTGTCGTACCATGGGTTATTTGGGGGAGGCTTTCTGTACCCAAGTACGGATTTCGCAAAATTCTCCAAGGAAAGGGCAATGGATTGTCACTGCGCCATTATATCATCGGAAGAAGGAGTTATTCCATTAAGCAGTTGGGTCAGTCGAGTGGAGTATGGTGTGCCATCTGTTGTGTTTGCAGCGTTCGTGCAGTGTCAGATCGTACGTTTATTATTTTTTGAAAAATTCTTTTTATACCCACCACCATACGATGAGGGTATATCTAGTCATTCCGTTTGTAACACCTCGAAATATTGATCTAAGGACCCGAAATTCTGATTCGAACTAGTCATGTCCGTCCGTCTGTCGAAATCACAATAGCGGTCGAATGTGTAGAGCTAGCTGCTTGAAATTTTGCACAGATGCTTTATATTAATGTAGATGCTTAAAGATTTCAAATGGGCCCTGTCAATTCAGATTTGGATATAGGACCTATATGAACCGATCTCCCGATTTTACTTCTTGAGCCCATAGAAGAGAAATTTTTTGTTCGATTTGGCTGAAATTTTGCATGTAGTGTTCTGTTAAGACTTCCAACAACTGTGCCAAGTACGGTCCAAATAGGTCAAGAACCTGATATAGCTCCCGATTTGATTTCTTGAGCCCCTAGAAACCTCAATTTTTATCCGATTTGGCTAAAGTTTTACATATAGTATTCTGTTAGGACCCCCAACAATGGAGCCAAGTACGGTCTAAATTGGTCTATAACCTGATATAGCTCCCATATAAACCGATCTCCCGATTTGATTTCCTGAGCCCCAGGAAGCCGCAATTTTTGTCCGTTTTGGCTGAAATTTGCACAGAGTGTTCTATTTTGACTTCCAACAACTGTGCCAAGTGCGGTTTAAACTTGTGTATAACGTGATATAGATCCCATATAAACCGATCTCCCGATTTGCCTTCTTCAGCCCCTTGAAGCCGCAATTTTAATCCGATTTGCACATGGTGGTCGAAATTTTGTGCATGGTGGTCTGTTATGACTCCCAACAACTGTGCTAAGTACGGTTCAATTCGGTCAAGAACTTGATAAGGCTCCCATATAAACCGTTCTCCCGATTTGATTTCTTGAACCCTTACAAGCCGTGATAATATCGAGAGTTATAAGAAAATCCTTACTGCCAAATTTCGAGAGAATCGGTTAATAAATGACCATTTTATTGCTGTATTACTGCAAATCGGACCAACATATATATGGGAGCTATATCCAAATCTGAACCGATTTTTATGAAATTCACCAGTACTATCGAGAGTCATAAGAAAATCCTTTCTGCCAAATTTCGAGGGAATCGGTAACCAAATGGCCATTTTATTGCTGTGCTACTGCAAATCGGACGAACAAATAAAGGGTGATTCTTTTGAGGTTAGGATTTTCATGCATTAGTATTTGACAGATCACGTGGGATTTCAGACATGGTGTCAAAGAGAAAGATGCTCAGTATGCTTTGACATTTCATCATGAATAGACTTACTAACGAGCAACGCTTGCAAATCATTGCATTTTATTACCAAAATCAGTGTTCGGTTCGAAATGTGTTCATTCACCGTAACGTTGCGTCCAACAGCATCTTTGAAAAAATACGGTCCAATGATTCCACCATCGTACAAACCACACCAAACAGTGCATTTTTCGGGATGCATGGGCAGTTCTTGAACGGCTTCTGGTTGCTCTTCACTCCAAATGCGGCAATTTTGCTTATTTACGTAGCCATTCAACCAGAAATGAGCCTCATCGCTGAACGGTGAATGAACACATTTCGAACCGAACACTGATTTTGGTAATAAAATTCAATGATTTGCAAGCGTTGCTCGTTAGTAAGTCTATTCATGATGAAATGTCAAAGCATACTGAGCATCTTTCTCTTTGACACCATGTCTGAAATCCCACGTGATCTGTCAAATACTAATGCATGAAAAACCTAACCTCAAAAAAATCACCCTTTATATGGAAGCTATATCCAAATCTGAACCCATTTTTTCCAATTTCAATAGGCTTTTTCTCTATGCCGAAAAATATGACCATACCAAATTTTAAGACGATCGGATAAAAATTGCGACCTGTCGTTTGTACACAAATTAACATGGACAGACAGACAGACGAACATAGCTGAATCGAATCAGAAAGTGATTCTGAGTGGATCGGTATACTTATCAATGGGTCAATATTTCTTCCTTTTGGGTGTTACAAACAAATGCACTAAGTTACAATACCCTGTACCACAGTAGTGGTGTAGGGTATAATAAACATTTAAAGTCGCTCCTATTTGTCCTAAGGTCAATTTCCTAATTTCCAATGATATTTTGACCTTCATTTAAGTCTTTGGTCTTTAAAGTTAAAAAATTTTAATATGAAACAACATATTTTTCACCAAACGGAATGTTTTCTTAAAAAATTGGAAAATTGATCATCTTTAAATTAAGTTTGCTTATCTTTGGCACGAACCTTTAAAATTAGCACAAACATTTTACAGGGTATGCAATCATGTGCGGTTCATGGACTGTTGAAGTGTCAAGCAAGCGCAATTGACCTAGACACGTGTCACCTTAATTGGATTAAAATACACCTTCTATGACCAAATTCATAACAAAAATATGTTTTATTAAGGTCATGCATATTTGAAAACTAGATTGTTGTTATTATGAGAAAGTTCTTTAAAACATAGCGGAAATACTGGGATTCCAATACGTATTGCAGCAAGGTCAAAATATATTAACACACCTAAACAAATAACTTTGACGCATATCCATTAGCCATTATAGCCCTATATAAGCGAAAAGACCATCTACATTTGCAATAAATACCATCAGCAGCACAGATAGTTCAATATCGGCGTTTTACAAAAGAAATTTTCAATTCCAAAAAAAAAAAAATCATCATGAATTGTTTGGTCTTATTTTTGATTTTTGTTAGCATTGTCGGCGTATTCCAAGTAGCAGCGCAGACCACAGCGGCAAATCAGAGGCAGTTCACCATCACCAACATGCAGTACACTGTGGTGAGGCGAATTCAAAGAAATGGCGCAAATAGCACAACTGGCAACTCTGCAAGAAGACTCAGGAGACTGAGCAGAAGGGGATAATGCTACTAGACCTCAACAATGAGCTTGTTATAATTTGTGATTAATGCTTTACTTTGGAAGAAATTGTTAGTGATATGAATTGAGTGATAAGTTGTTCAGTAATGCTTAAGCTTATAAATAAAGTTATCTTTTCGAGAATTTTGTCAAATTAAAATTGGAGACACATAAAGATGCGCCAAACACTTGACACGTAACACTATTCGTTCTGCTTAGGGTGTAAATTTCGAACAAATGAGAAATAAGACCAATTTGTCTTTCCATTTTAAGCAAGTACCCAAGCTTCGGAGCCGTCCAACACTGGGGTAGTATCAGTGTCTTGTATTGTCTGATTTTCGTCTGTCGTGTGGTGGCTATGCTCCTGAACTGCTTTCTCAATTCAAAGTAGCATCTGTTAGTCAATATTATCCTTCGTTTTATTTCAAAACTTGTGCCTTATATTGGGTTGCCCAAAAAGTAATTGCTGATTTTTCATATAGTCGGCGTTGACAAATTTTTTCACAGCTTGTGACTCTGTAATTCCATTCTTTCTTCTGTCAGTTATCAGTACTTTTTGGGCAACCCAATATTTCCTCGAAGGCGTTGCCGAGTTAGATACAGTTGCTGGCTATCTCGAACTTGTAATTCCCAACTTTTTCCATTTTCTTTATCTGGTCGAATGTACAGGACTTTGTGTATATCATCCCCTTCGTCTCAGTTCCATTTACTGCCACCCACTTTTCTTGATTCTCTTTCGATACTTTCAAAGGCTGCAATTGTTTCTTTCGGTGACCTACCCATAAAATCAGTGTCGTCGTCATAGGCGAGTAGAATGTGCTCACTTATGTGTATTGTGTCATGCCTATTCACATCTGCACCTCGTATTAACTTCTCCAGCAGCTTATTAAAGAGATCACATGATCACAGTAGTTTGGTGGACTGCTATGGAGAAAAAGTTCAACATAAGGACCATACA
This sequence comes from Stomoxys calcitrans, assembly GCF_963082655.1. Taxonomy (NCBI): domain Eukaryota; kingdom Metazoa; phylum Arthropoda; class Insecta; order Diptera; family Muscidae; genus Stomoxys; species Stomoxys calcitrans. Next base: position 66,931,678 of record NC_081553.1, on the reverse strand, counting down.
ACAGGTTCCGAGAACATGTTGTCTTGGCATAGGCGGAGCGATGAGGACCACGCCCACTAGGGCACTGGAGACTATTCTAGATTTCCGACCCATTGACATACAGATTAAGTGCGAGGCAGCCACTGCGGCTATGAGACTTAAGGCGATGGGAGAATGGATTGAGGATGGGATTATACCATAGCGGTATAATCGAGACGACGATAGGACACCTGGAAGGAAGGGAAGAGGTTTCCAATCGGATACCTGAGATGAACCTTGAAGTCGAGTGCGAGGCACTGTTGCCATCGGCACAGTCATGGATTGACGGAACCCTAGTATTGCCATCTGGAAGATCATGTTACACCGAGGACAGATTGGGTCTGGGGGTCTACATTGAGAACTCAGGGACTGAGATCAGTTTTTGACTGCCTGATCATAATACGGTCCTGCAGGCGGAGATCCGGGCGATCATGGAATGCGTGAGGTGGTGTGTTGCGATTGGGAGGACGGACAGTAAAATGGCCATGAGTGCAATAACAACCAGGAGGGTAAGGTCACAAACAGTCTTGTATTGTAAGGAGATCAATGCCTTCTCTGAGGATGGCAAAATCCGCATCGTTTGGGTGCTGGGCCATAACGGGGTAAGGACTGCCGTCAATGAACTTCGTTAATCCGAAGACTTTCGGTCGACGCAGTCCTATTTAAGGGAGTGGGCGACAAATGCGCATGCAACATTGTGGAACACCGAAAAGATCGGTAGGACGGCGAAAATCCTATGGGGGGATCTAGATCGTGAGAAGACGAGGCTATTACTGAAAGGAAGAAAGAAGAAGGTCAGTTATGTAAAATCGGTGCGGCAAGTGATAGCATGTGTAGGGCATGCGGGGAAAATGAGATGTTGGAGCATTTCCTTTGTAATTTCCCGGCTTTCGCGTCTAACAGATACCGGCACTTAGGTGGGGACACAATACCAGACATTAACCAACTTAGGGGATTGGTATTGAAAACAATTAAGGATTTTGTAAGTAGCACAGAATTCCTTACTTAAAGCTTTCTTTTAAAAGGTTACTTTATAGTTTTTAGAGCGCACAACAAGCCGATTGCTGGCTTAGGTGTATGTCCATAGTGGCAAGGGGCGGATTAATATCTGCACCTAATCTAGTATAGTTCGTAACCGTTTGGTGTTGTTGTGACGCCATTCCCAGTTCATCGTAATTCCTGTGGGGCAATAATAGCTGCCTTGTACTTCTCCAATATCTCTGCCAGCGCGTATACTGTACCTTCTCTATAGACAGTGCGGACATTTCAGGTGCAGATCCGCAAATCGTGGTCGTTTTTTGGTTTGCGTTCGTCCTAAAAGTTAGGGGGTGTCTTTCTTACTATTCATTTGTTTCTCATAGTGATTCTCATAGTTTTCCGGGGGCGGGTTCCTGGCACTGGCGAAATTTTGTGTGCTCTTATATAGTACCCTAAAAATAAAAGATTGGTATCCAAATTTCGGATGGGGTACCAAGGGGGGCCGCCGCACCCTAAAACCTACCAAACATTTACTTAGACCAACCACTACAATATGGGACTCAAATGAAAGGTAATTAAGATGAGAAAACTTATCTGATATCCAATTGTCGGACGAAGTGCTAGGGGCACCACCCCAACCCCCAAAACACCCCTAAATCGAACATATTTACCGACCATGGCAATATGGAACTCAAATGAAAGGTATTACCTCGTTGTCGCGAGCTACTTGCTCCAAGATCCGACGCTCGCCTCCAGCCGCCCCTAACCTGGGAACAGACGCTGATGTTGGCCTTTGACTTTGTCAACTCGAGTACCATTGGCACTCAGTATTTAATTAAGAGCCAGTGTCACCTGACTACTGATTGAGACTCTTCTCTCGAAATTTCTATATAATTTAGTTAAAATTTGGTATGTGAAGAAGCTATAATTTCTATCCGTTTTATATGAAATTTGGTACGTGTAATATACTCATGGCCTCTTATCAACACGTAAAATGTCGTTAGATAGGTAAATCAATAATTATAGCCATCATAAAAATCAATTTCGTGATTTCACTTTTGTTGTTGCTACAGTCTTTATAAAGATATTGAGCTGGAACTTTGCAAATATTCTTTTTCCTCCATATACAGGCTAAGTTTAAAGATGGACTATATGGGAAAATCCGATATCCAAATGTGGGATCACGTTTCTGGGGGTCCACCCCTTCCCCAAAACACCCCCCATCACCATGGGGCTTAAATAAAAGGTATTTTGGTGTAGAATTCGAATCTGATATCCAAATATGGGTCCAAGTATTTAGGGGGCTGCCTCTTTCCAAAAACTCGCCCAAGGGGGACAAATTTACGACCATAGCAATATGGGGCTCAAATAAAAGGTCTTTAGGAGTAAAGCACGAATCTGATATCAATATTCGGGAAAAGTGTCTATGGGGTCACCCCACCCCTACAACACCACCCAAATAGGAAGTATTTGCTGACTACTGCAATATGAGCCTCAAATAAGAGGGTTTTTAGAGTAGAACACGAATCCGATATATATTTTCAAGGCCAACTCACTGAGTGGTCGCCCATCCCCCAAAACACCCCCAAGCAGGTCATGTTTGCCGACTATGGAAATATGGGGCTCAAATTAAAGGTGTTTGGGAGTAGACCACATATCTGATATCAACATTAGGAATCAATTGTCTAGGGGACGTCCCACCACCACAACAATCCCCAAATAGGACGTATTTGCTCACCAAGATAATTTGGGTCTTAAAGAGAGTGGAACTAAATATTTATAGTTTTAAGGGCCAATACCCCAAACCCAATATATTTGCTGACTTTTGCAATAAGCAGTTTAAATGAGATTAGAAAACGAATTTTATGTCCAATTTTATATGGGGTTCAAATAAATGGTTTATAGATATATGAGAATAGAGCACGTTGCTGATATATTTTCCGGGCTTAGTGTTTGGGGTACTACCCCAATCCCCAAAACACTCCTAGATCGGGCATATTTACCGACCATGTCAATGTGGGGCTTAAATGAAAGGAATTGGGGGTAGAGCAAGTATTGATACCCACTTTCGGGACCAAAAATACCCCTATATCATGAGAATATCGGACTGAAATTAAGGATTTTAAGAATGGAGTACATCTTACATCCAAACTGAAATTCGTAGACCAATAATGGTCATATGGGATTCAGATAAAGGCACTTATATTGTTAAACTTTTAGTCAAGCGATATACTATTTGCGTAGCATAGTATTTCACTAAAATCTCTTTGTCAAAATTAAATATTCCTAGGAAAATTTTGTTCCATATAAAGTGAAAGAAGGCGCAGCGGACCCGGGTCAGCTAGTCCGCATATAAATTAAGCTAATTTTGTATGCATTTAAAGCTGAAATCATGTTGGTGGGTATCCAGTGTTCGATGTGGGGGAACTTTGTGCGTTTCTACATGACTAAAATTTTAAGGAGAGAAAAATTTCGACGGAATTTTATTTTATCATTTATTAAGCTATAACGAAACAATACAGGCTAATAATTATGTCATATCCTTAACACTTTCTTCTTTAGAAAAGCGTTAATCATAAATTATAGTTTTCGTCCAGCTTTATTATTTTCCTCTAGCCCTCCTTGCAGAGTTGCCAGATGTACCAGATGAGCCATTTCTTGAAATTCTCCTTACCACAGTGTATTGCATGTTGCTGATGGTGAACTGTCTTGGAACTGGGGCTGCTGGTGTGCTCTGCGCTGCTACTTGGAAAACGCCAACGATGCTAACAAAAACCAAAAATAAGGCCAACAACTTCATAATGATTTTTTATTTTTTTTTAATTTAAATTTCTTTTGAAAAAGAGGATATTGAGCTATCTGTGCTGATGATGTTACTTGTTGCAAATGATGACGGGTTCTTCGCTTATATAGAGCTAAGATGTATTTTGAAAGCTCTTCAAAGTTATTTGTTTAGGTGTGTCTATACATTTTGATCTTGCTGCAATAATGAAGTTTTTGTTAATTAAAATACTCATATTTTTTTTAAGATTTAATAGAAAAAGATAACACATTTGACCTACATTTTTATTTATTATTTATTTTTGATTGTTTCTCAAGACAACGAAAAATGATAATTCGCAACTTCTTTACGCCGTTTGCTGAAGAATAGTCTATTTGCGATTAAATATGGCCTACATGGGATTCTAGGTGATGCATAAGGTAAACGAAATGTGTATTTGTGTTTGAGCACCATGATGCAAAAGGTAACAAGTAATAAAGAAAATCCTGAATTCTGCTCAGAATTAATAGATATTATATCTGGGTTTGTTTGAAGAAACCATCTCGGCCAATAACTGACTTCTCTAGGGCCTTAAGAAATCGAATTGAAAATATTAGCGTGGTCCACGTACCAAATTTGAATCAAACACTTATGAAAACTGAGGTATATGGAGAATCAAGAACTCAAATCAAAAAGGCTACAAGAGGCTTAGTGAAATACCATGCTACGAAAACAATATAAATGCCTTTATCTGAATCCTATATGCCCTTTATTGGTCTATGAATTCGCTCGCAGGGTTTTGGTCCATTAACGTTTGGGTGTTAGATGCACTCCATTCTTAAAAGTCTTTATTTTAGGTCTATATTGTCATGATGTCCGATTTAGAGTTGTTTTCGGGGGTGAGGTGGTCCCCTAGACACTTGGCCCTGAAAAAATATCAGCATCGTGCCCTTCTCTCAAATACCTTTTATTTAAACCCCATATTGCCATTGGTTTAAGGTGAGTTTATGGGATGAGGCGTCCCCAAACACTTGACCCCAACATTTGTGCTCTTTGGGGGGTGTTTTGGGAAAGGGGCAGTGCCCCAAATTTGAATATCAGATTCGTATTCTACTCACAAATACCTTTATTTGAGCCCCATATTGCTAGGGTCAGTTAATAGTTGCTGTTTATGGGGTGTTTTGGGGAAGGGGTAGACCCCCAGAAAATTGGTACCGAAAGTGGGTATCAATTTCGTATTCTTCTTTCCTATACCTTTCATTTGAGCCCCACATTGACGTGGTCGGTAATATGCCCGAAAATATATCAGCATCGTGCACGTGCAAATGTATCGAGAGTAGAGCGCGATGCTGATGTTGTTGTTGTAGCAGTGCCTCAGTGCATAACACACAGCTACAACAATAACATCAGCATCGTGCTCTACTCTCAAATATCAATTATTTCAACCCCTTATTGCCATTGGCCTCAAAATTGGATATCAAATTCCTTTTCAATCTCAAATACCTTTCAATTAAACCCCTTATTGCAAAAGTCAGCAAATATGTCCGGTTTGGGTATGGGCTCTAACAACTTTCAATATCGCGATCCACTCCCTTTAAGACCCAAAATGTCATGGAGAGTATGTCCTATTTGGGGGTTGTAATGGGGGTGAGACATCCCCTAGGCATTTGGTGCCGAATGTTGATATCAGATTCGTGGTCTACTCGCAAATACCTTTCATTTGAGCTTCATATTTCTAAAGTCGGCAAACATGACCGGTTTGGGGTGAGTTTTGGGGGATGGAGCGGCCGTTCAGTAATACCATTCAGATTCGTGTTCTACTCTAAGATACCGGTTATTACAGCCCCATATTTGAATGGTCAGCAAATACGTCCTATATGGGTGGGGTGGAGCCCCATAGACATTTTTCCCGAATATTGATATCAGATTCGTGCTTTACTCCCAAAGACCTTTCATTTGAGCCCCATATTGCTATGGTCGTACATTTTTCCTCTTTGGGGGTTATTTTTGGGAGGGTCAGGGGCGGATTAATATCTGCACCTAATCTAGTATAGTTCGTAACCGTTTGGTGTTGTTGTGACGCCATTCCCAGTTCATCGTAATTCCTGTGGGGCAATAATAGCTGCCTTGTACTTCTCCAATATCTCTGCCAGCGCGTATACTGTACCTTCTCTATAGACAGTGCGGACATTTCAGGTGCAGATCCGCAAATCGTGGTCGTTTTTTGGTTTGCGTTCGTCCTAAAAGTTAGGGGGTGTCTTTCTTACTATTCATTTGTTTCTCATAGTGATTCTCATAGTTTTCCGGGGGCGGGTTCCTGGCACTGGCGAAATTTTGTGTGCTCTTATATAGTACCCTAAAAATAAAAGATTGGTATCCAAATTTCGGATGGGGTACCAAGGGGGGCCGCCGCACCCTAAAACCTACCAAACATTTACTTAGACCAACCACTACAATATGGGACTCAAATGAAAGGTAATTAAGATGAGAAAACTTATCTGATATCCAATTGTCGGACGAAGTGCTAGGGGCACCACCCCAACCCCCAAAACACCCCTAAATCGAACATATTTACCGACCATGGCAATATGGAACTCAAATGAAAGGTATTACCTCGTTGTCGCGAGCTACTTGCTCCAAGATCCGACGCTCGCCTCCAGCCGCCCCTAACCTGGGAACAGACGCTGATGTTGGCCTTTGACTTTGTCAACTCGAGTACCATTGGCACTCAGTATTTAATTAAGAGCCAGTGTCACCTGACTACTGATTGAGACTCTTCTCTCGAAATTTCTATATAATTTAGTTAAAATTTGGTATGTGAAGAAGCTATAATTTCTATCCGTTTTATATGAAATTTGGTACGTGTAATATACTCATGGCCTCTTATCAACACGTAAAATGTCGTTAGATAGGTAAATCAATAATTATAGCCATCATAAAAATCAATTTCGTGATTTCACTTTTGTTGTTGCTACAGTCTTTATAAAGATATTGAGCTGGAACTTTGCAAATATTCTTTTTCCTCCATATACAGGCTAAGTTTAAAGATGGACTATATGGGAAAATCCGATATCCAAATGTGGGATCACGTTTCTGGGGGTCCACCCCTTCCCCAAAACACCCCCCATCACCATGGGGCTTAAATAAAAGGTATTTTGGTGTAGAATTCGAATCTGATATCCAAATATGGGTCCAAGTATTTAGGGGGCTGCCTCTTTCCAAAAACTCGCCCAAGGGGGACAAATTTACGACCATAGCAATATGGGGCTCAAATAAAAGGTCTTTAGGAGTAAAGCACGAATCTGATATCAATATTCGGGAAAAGTGTCTATGGGGTCACCCCACCCCTACAACACCACCCAAATAGGAAGTATTTGCTGACTACTGCAATATGAGCCTCAAATAAGAGGGTTTTTAGAGTAGAACACGAATCCGATATATATTTTCAAGGCCAACTCACTGAGTGGTCGCCCATCCCCCAAAACACCCCCAAGCAGGTCATGTTTGCCGACTATGGAAATATGGGGCTCAAATTAAAGGTGTTTGGGAGTAGACCACATATCTGATATCAACATTAGGAATCAATTGTCTAGGGGACGTCCCACCACCACAACAATCCCCAAATAGGACGTATTTGCTCACCAAGATAATTTGGGTTTTAAAGAGAGTGGAACTAAATATTTATAGTTTTAAGGGCCAATACCCCAAACCCAATATATTTGCTGACTTTTGCAATAAGCAGTTTAAATGAGATTAGAAAACGAATTTTATGTCCAATTTTATATGGGGTTCAAATAAATGGTTTATAGATATATGAGAATAGAGCACGTTGCTGATATATTTTCCGGGCTTAGTGTTTGGGGTACTACCCCAATCCCCAAAACACTCCTAGATCGGGCATATTTACCGACCATGTCAATGTGGGGCTTAAATGAAAGGAATTGGGGGTAGAGCAAGTATTGATACCCACTTTCGGGACCAAAAATACCCCTATATCATGAGAATATCGGACTGAAATTAAGGATTTTAAGAATGGAGTACATCTTACATCCAAACTGAAATTCGTAGACCAATAATGGTCATATGGGATTCAGATAAAGGCACTTATATTGTTAAACTTTTAGTCAAGCGATATACAATTTGCGTAGCATAGTATTTCACTAAAATCTCTTTGTCAAAATTAAATATTCCTAGGAAAATTTTGTTCCATATAAAGTGAAAGAAGGCGCAGCGGACCCGGGTCAGCTAGTCCGCATATAAATTAAGCTAATTTTGTATGCATTTAAAGCTGAAATCATGTTGGTGGGTATCCAGTGTTCGATGTGGGGGAACTTTGTGCGTTTCTACATGACTAAAATTTTAAGGAGAGAAAAATTTCGACGGAATTTTATTTTATCATTTATTAAGCTATAACGAAACAATACAGGCTAATAATTATGTCATATCCTTAACACTTTCTTCTTTAGAAAAGCGTTAATCATAAATTATAGTTTTCGTCCAGCTTTATTATTTTCCTCTAGCCCTCCTTGCAGAGTTGCCAGATGTACCAGATGAGCCATTTCTTGAAATTCTCCTTACCACAGTGTATTGCATGTTGCTGATGGTGAACTGTCTTGGAACTGGGGCTGCTGGTGTGCTCTGCGCTGCTACTTGGAAAACGCCAACGATGCTAACAAAAACCAAAAATAAGGCCAACAACTTCATAATGATTTTTTATTTTTTTTTAATTTAAATTTCTTTTGAAAAAGAGGATATTGAGCTATCTGTGCTGATGATGTTACTTGTTGCAAATGATGACGGGTTCTTCGCTTATATAGAGCTAAGATGTATTTTGAAAGCTCTTCAAAGTTATTTGTTTAGGTGTGTCTATACATTTTGATCTTGCTGCAATAATGAAGTTTTTGTTAATTAAAATACTCATATTTTTTTTAAGATTTAATAGAAAAAGATAACACATTTGACCTACATTTTTATTTATTATTTATTTTTGATTGTTTCTCAAGACAACGAAAAATGATAATTCGCAACTTCTTTACGCCGTTTGCTGAAGAATAGTCTATTTGCGATTAAATATGGCCTACATGGGATTCTAGGTGATGCATAAGGTAAACGAAATGTGTATTTGTGTTTGAGCACCATGATGCAAAAGGTAACAAGTAATAAAGAAAATCCTGAATTCTGCTCAGAATTAATAGATATTATATCTGGGTTTGTTTGAAGAAACCATCTCGGCCAATAACTGACTTCTCTAGGGCCTTAAGAAATCGAATTGAAAATATTAGCGTGGTCCACGTACCAAATTTGAATCAAACACTTATGAAAACTGAGGTATATGGAGAATCAAGAACTCAAATCAAAAAGGCTACAAGAGGCTTAGTGAAATACCATGCTACGAAAACAATATAAATGCCTTTATCTGAATCCTATATGCCCTTTATTGGTCTATGAATTCGCTCGCAGGGTTTTGGTCCATTAACGTTTGGGTGTTAGATGCACTCCATTCTTAAAAGTCTTTATTTTAGGTCTATATTGTCATGATGTCCGATTTAGAGTTGTTTTCGGGGGTGAGGTGGTCCCCTAGACACTTGGCCCTGAAAAAATATCAGCATCGTGCCCTTCTCTCAAATACCTTTTATTTAAACCCCATATTGCCATTGGTTTAAGGTGAGTTTATGGGATGAGGCGTCCCCAAACACTTGACCCCAACATTTGTGCTCTTTGGGGGGTGTTTTGGGAAAGGGGCAGTGCCCCAAATTTGAATATCAGATTCGTATTCTACTCACAAATACCTTTATTTGAGCCCCATATTGCTAGGGTCAGTTAATAGTTGCTGTTTATGGGGTGTTTTGGGGAAGGGGTAGACCCCCAGAAAATTGGTACCGAAAGTGGGTATCAATTTCGTATTCTTCTTTCCTATACCTTTCATTTGAGCCCCACATTGACGTGGTCGGTAATATGCCCGAAAATATATCAGCATCGTGCACGTGCAAATGTATCGAGAGTAGAGCGCGATGCTGATGTTGTTGTTGTAGCAGTGCCTCAGTGCATAACACACAGCTACAACAATAACATCAGCATCGTGCTCTACTCTCAATATCAATTATTTCAACCCCTTATTGCCATTGGCCTCAAATTGGATATCAAATTCCTTTTCAATCTCAAATACCTTTCAATTAAACCCCTTATTGCAAAAGTCAGCAAATATGTCCGGTTTGGGTATGGGCTCTAACAACTTTCAATATCGCGATCCACTCCCTTTAAGACCCAAAATGTCATGGAGAGTATGTCCTATTTGGGGGTTGTAATGGGGGTGAGACATCCCCTAGGCATTTGGTGCCGAATGTTGATATCAGATTCGTGGTCTACTCGCAAATACCTTTCATTTGAGCTTCATATTTCTAAAGTCGGCAAACATGACCGGTTTGGGGTGAGTTTTGGGGGATGGAGCGGCCGTTCAGTAATACCATTCAGATTCGTGTTCTACTCTAAGATACCGGTTATTACAGCCCCATATTTGAATGGTCAGCAAATACGTCCTATATGGGTGGGGTGGAGCCCCATAGACATTTTTCCCGAATATTGATATCAGATTCGTGCTTTACTCCCAAAGACCTTTCATTTGAGCCCCATATTGCTATGGTCGTACATTTTTCCTCTTTGGGGTTATTTTTGGGAGGGTCAGCCCCTCAAACACTTGACCCTACATTTAAATATCAGATTCGTATTCTACAATCAAATACCTTTTATTTAAGCCCCATAGTGTCAGTAAATAAGTCCTGTTTTGGGGGGGTAGTTTGGGAAAGGGGTGGACCCCCAGAAACTTTGTCCCACATATAGATATCAGTCGGTAAATATGTCCGATTTAAGGGTGTTTGGAGGGTTTGGGTGGTCCCCCCAACACTTGGTCCTACAATTGAATATCAGATACGTTTTCTTTTCCTAAATACCTTTCATTTGAGTTTCATACTATTGTGAATGGTCTAAATATATATTTGGTAGGTTTTTTGGGGGTGGGCGGCCCCCTAGGTACCTCATCCGAAATTTGGATACCAAATTTTTATTTTTAGGTTACTATAAGAGAGCACACAAAATTGCGCTTAAATTGCACCACCATTACCGAGATCTGGCGTTTCTGAAAATTAGGGTAAGGGACAGGGTAGTAGTACCCTATTTTTCCACGGGATCATTATGCACCATCAGTACAAATTTCCTGAAAAATCGGCAAATCGGATAATAAATGCCTTTTTTTATGGTCTTTAGACCTAAAGCTGAAGATAGGTCTGTATTGGGACACACGTTGGCAGTCTTGAAACAACTTATTGTTCTAAATTTCAGCGAAATCGGGTAATAAATGCGACAGTTATAGGACTAAGACCCAAATTCGGCAGATCGGTGTATATGGCAACAATTTTCAAACATGTTCTGATCTGGTCCATATTTGGTGCGAATACCGATGGACCCAATAAAATTCATTATTCTAAATTTCAGCGAAATCGGGTTACAGATACGACTGTTATGGACTTAAGACCCTGAATATGCAGATATAACGGTGTTGCTAAATTGAAAAATCCATAGCATTGTGATGATGATGAGGTTGCATACCGCTGTGATGACCGTGGGGATCATGTGGGCCATGCAGATGAGGTTTATTCATGCATCTGGGGCCCATACTGGGCTGGGACCCATGCTGCCATGTGAGAAGTCGAAGGACCTTGACCCATATGTGGGACCCTAGTGGGTCCAGAGGCTTATCCATGGATTTTAAAGTTGGTCATCTCGAGTACGCCAATTTTATTCTGCTTGCCAAAAGTCATTTATGGACCAATCGGCTTGCATTTTTTTTTAAGGATGGAGTTTGTAAAACCCTTCAAAAAAAGTTCAGTATATCTCTAATGGTTTATGAGTTATGAGTGGAGGGTATATGAGATTCGACCCGGCCGTTTTTTATTATCTTCTGAATCGGTCTATAGCCCGATAGAGCTCCCATATAAATCGATCTCTCTATTTACTTCTTGAGCCCCAAAGGGTGCCATTCTTATTCGAATTGGCTGACATTTTACACAGGTCTCCAACATATAATTGAATTGTGGTCCAAACCGGACCATATCTTGATATCGCTCTAATAGCAGAGCAAATCTTTTCTATATCCTTTTTTTGCCTAAGAAGAGATGCCGGGAAAAGAACTCGACAAATGCGATCCATAGTGGAGGGTATATAAGATTCGGCCCGGCCGAACTTAGCACGCTTTTACTTGTTTTTTTTTTTTTTTAATTTTATTTAGAGCGCACAATAAGCCGATTACTGTCTTAGGTGTATGGTCACCTAACCTAACCTATGTTATCAGATCCACCACAAAAGTCAATATATTAACAGCAGTTTATGGTGACCTAAGCGTGTAAAACTTCCCCATGCATCAAAACTCTGATAACATCTAGTGCAGCTTTTTTATACCCTCCACCATAGGATGGGGGTATACTAATTTCGTCATTCCTTTTGTTATATTTCGAAATATTTCAATAAGACCCCATAAGGCACATATTTTGCACAAATACTTTTTATTAGTGTAGGTTGGTCGGTATTGTTAATGGGCTAAACCGGTCCCTGTTTTGATACAGTTGCCATATAAACCTATCTTCCGATTTGACTGCTGGAGCCTCTATAGGACGCAGTTCTTATCCCATTTGGCTGAAATTTTGCATCTAATGTTTAGTTATGACTTTCATTAACTGTGCCAGGTATAGTCAAAATCGTCCAATAGCTTGAAATGCAAATTTTCCCATGAACATTCCATTGAGGAACAAGGACAAACTTCTCACATATCAATGAGCGCTGTCCGATTCAAGTTTAATGATAAGGGGGCTCCTTTTTATGCCAAGTTCGAACGGTGAGCCGGAGATAACAGTTTTACATAGCAACCATACAAATTTTTCAAATGGCATAGTTCCTCACAAATGTCGCCAGCATTAGGCGACAAAATTCGAATGCTGGCGTTCAGCGTCATAGACGGACATGCTAACTCTGA